>NC_090252.1:5109863-5138887 GCF_037325665.1 Littorina saxatilis | reverse complement strand
AACGCCATGGTTTTCTTCGACTGTGTGAGACCGGTAGGATAGCTCCGGATCGGGGCCGTTTTGTTGTCATCGTTTTTCAAGCGAAGGTCGAATTCCTGTTCTTCCCTGTGGATATCCTCCACGGTAGACAACACGGGTCCCGCGTGTTCTGTGACCTTGACCTTCTGACGAGCGGTAGTGTTTCCTTCGCTCTGGCCGTGCTGGGAGAGAGGAACACCGGTCTTCTGTCTGTTGGGATGGGATGACGTCTTTTGCGACTCTTCTTCATCGCGCGTCGCACTGTGTGAGCCGTGCCAAGGGGGGGCTCGTGAATCATTGGTGCTGCCTACTGCTGAAAGTAGGAAGTAATTATGTCGTTTAACAGCATAACGAATGTCTAAAATCACTTAAGATATCGCGTGTATTTTACACATGACTGTGTCAGCACAACACGCTGGAAGTTAAGATATCGCGTGTATCTTACACCTGACTGTGTCAGCACAACAGGACTTAAGATATCGCGTGTATCTTACACCTGACTGTGTCAGCACAACACGCTGGAAGTTAAGATATCGCGTGTATTTTACACCTGACTGTGTCAGCACAACACGCTGGAAGTTTGAAGGCTCTGCGTTTGAGAGTTATCTAAATGTCCCGGTTCGTTGTGGGTCTCATTACCTGCAGACCCCCCCCCCCCCCCATTTTTTATGGCTTCTGAGAAGAGTGACACCTACACCGGTCAGTCTGTCCTGGCGTCATTGTAAGCCAAAATAGGTGAATGCACTATTTTAGAAACAGCTTTATTTCCCTCCCCGCCCCTCCCCCCCCCCCTTCTTCTCTATCTATCTATCTCTCTATCTCTCCATCATCATCATCATCATCATCATCATCATCATCATCATCATCATCATCATCATCGTCGTCGTCATCATCATCATCATCCCCCATCATCATCGTCATCATTATAATCATCATCATCATCATCACCATCATCACCATTATCATCGCCATCATCAACACCATCATCATCATCATCATCATCATCATCATCACCATCATCACCACCATCATCATCCCCCATCCTCATCGTCAACAATCACATGGGAGGCAATTAATCGGACATCGTCGTCAGGCATCGGACATCGTGCCTCACATGTTCATATCGGCAGGTGTCGGGCAGATGTCCTATCCTACTTCCTTGAGGGCAGATAGAGTACGACTGAATTGCGCTAGTATCAGTTGAAGCGCTTACATTGCATTCATTTTTGATCGCAGAGCTGGACCTTGTCAGAATGTTGCAGCTATGTACTCTAGAGCACAAGACTAAACTTAATGACCCTTTTCCCGCTTGGCACCATGAGTACAGACACAGCAGCACATTTGCAAGAAAATTTGACCCAGAGCACTGATACTTGCTGATCGGTAAAATTCAGTCACTTTATGTAGCCCACTGGCATGAAATCTCTCTGGTATGGAGTAAATACATGCCCTGAACGCCAGTTGTTTTGGGGATTGCATTTATAGGTAAACTGCGTCTTCTGAAAAGTGAGCAAATGGAATAAAGTTACCTTAAAATTCGTGTTTGTGTTCATTGCAAGCGGTCAATCAACAGGCATTTGTTCATTTGCCTCATGAATTGTTTAGTGAAATTGTTATACGTTATTTGTATTTATGACCATAATATTACGTTTTAGCGTTCCTCCGAGAACAATATGACTGGCGAGATCTGTGTAATATAGTTTGGTCAAAAATACAAATAACATTCATGTATCGAACGATTCTGGTAAAAATTCCTTTTAGTTTGTATGATTGAACGCACACAAACATGCACTATTTTGTAGTATCGGCTGGCCGCCTAAATATAATGTTTGTCGGCCTCTGACGTCAGGGGGATCCGAGAAGAGAAATCCAGTGTTAAATCGATGGATTATACGTTGTTTGTATGTTTGACCAAAACATGGGATGTTACACAGATCAGGAGTCATTTGAGTTAAAAATACAAGTAATGTCGCCTTGAGTCGCCTTGTGGTGAGATATGTGCGCGTTATACATGCTTGTATTATTATTTAAGTTATTGAGACATCCCAGTGCACTAAGGGATTTATAGAGCAAATCGAGAAAATTCATTATTGAACGAAGCGCATAGCGCTGAGTTCAATAATTATTTTCGAGATTGTTTCAATAACGATATTGTCAGTACCGCCAGAGAAAAAAGAAGATTCAAAACGCACATTTTGCTACGCGCATTTGGATAGGCGTAACTGTGAGGTCAGATTTGTGTCAGATCTACTTTTGTGTGGGCTGTCTCAAGTGTGTCGTGCTTTCGTCACACGCATTTCAATTTCTGTTGGTAAATTCCAGTGTAGCGTTAAGCTGAACAGCGATGATCTTTCAGAGAGACCTCATTTGAACTCGGAACAAGAAGAGCAAACGCTCGATCGAGTCACTTTCGCAGTTCTGAATATTATATGAGGCATCAGATGGACAGGAAGAAATTGCTATTCACAACACAATGAGTCACGTTCACATAAAATTTGAGCCCGGTCACTTTTATAGTTTCCGAGAAAAGCCCAACGTTAAGTTGTGTGTTGCCGAACAGAAAAGGCTAGTTATCTCCCTTGTTTTTCTGATAACGTTCGTAAAAGGCTACAGATGTAAATACTTTGATGTAAAGAATAATCCTACAAAGTTTCAATCACATCCGATGAACTTTGTCAAAGATATAAAATGTCTAATTTTTCCTTTGACGCTGACCTGTGACCTTGAAAAAGGTCAAAGGTCAACGAAACCATCGTTAAAGTGTAGAGGTCATTGGAAGTCACGACTAAACAAAATATGAGCCCGATCGCTTTGATAGTTTCCGAGAAAAGTCCAACGTTAAGGTGGTGTCTACGGACGGCCGGCCGGACGGCCGGCCGGACGGCCGGCCGGACAGACTAACACTGACCGATTACATAGAGTCACTTTTTCTCAAGTGACTCAAAAAGGACTGTGCTCTTCGTTATTTGCGATTCGAAACCTCCAGTCGAGCTTCGACTGTGCGGAGTGACTCCCCTTGAATTGACTACCCCCCGAAGGACTCGACGATTAGCACATTTTCAAAATAAATGTGGCATATTTCTCGTGTTGTATCTTCACTCATCGGGGAGTCTGATACTAAATATGAACGGTAAGAATGCTCTGAACCCTACACGTATTATATCCCCATCGTTTTTTCGTTCACATTTGCCCAACATGTTAATTTGCTGAGCGGGGTTTATGTCGTCTGCTAGGCTAGGGCAATCGAACCACTGCAGTCTGCACTGAGTCTGCACGCATGAGGCAGGCTGGTAATAAGTCTTATATATGGTAAGAACCGTACACGTTTTCGATTACGATTGTTCTTGCCTTGAAATAATAATTCGGAAACCATTCATTTACTGAACTGATGCAGTCGTATTTCAGTGTAGTCTGCTACGTATGACAGAGTCGATCGAATCAGTCTTCCAAATGCTGGTCTAGCTCAGTAGCTGGTAGTGGTACGTTATCGGAATAACACTTTTGTTTTCTGTTAGCCGGTGGGAATTGTATATTAACTCATCATTTGGTAATGTGGATGATAAGCTACATGCCACTAACACTGCATATGAGAAGAATCTATGCTAGTCGGCGAAAATGAGATGAAATACAGCGGCTTCTATTTTTAGATCAGTGGCACTGTGGCAGGGGCACCTGCAATCTGTCAGAAAACAACCACTTCTGCTTTAATTGAGAAGCAGGGAATTTATGGTCATTTGGTATTGTGGATACTATTATCTACATGTCAATAATTAATTCTGAGGATGAGAGCACAGTCTCGCTTAGGCAAAGGGCGGAAGAATACGCTCTGTGGAAAAGTTAGCGCACTCCAAGAGTGCGCTAACAGTTTCAGCGCATCGCCATTAGCCAATCAACTGGTTCACATCAGTCATGTGACACCAGTACTTACTAACAATTATTATTATAACATTTACGTATCGATCGGCTTTAGTTAAGAGTTCCTATCATTTTGCTCGATTGAATGCACACAAACATGCACTCTCTTTTTTGTCTCGGCTAGCCGCCTAAATATGATATCTTTTTTTGTCTCGGCTAGCCGCCTAAATATGATATCTTTTTTTGTCTCGGCTAGCCGCCTAAATATGATATCTTTTTTTGTCTCGGCTAGCCGCCTAAATATGATATCTTTTTTTGTCTCGGCTAGCCGCCTAAATATGATATCTTTTTTTGTCTCGGCTAGCCGCCTAAATATGATATCTTTTTTTGTCTCGGCTAGCCGCCTAAATATGATATCTTTTTTTGTCTCGGCTAGCCGCCTAAATATGATATTTTTTTTCGGACTGACGTCATATGGCTCGAAGATGGGAAATCCTATGTTTGATGAATACATTGTTTGTTTTTTTAAATACACTCACTGACTCCAACGTATATTCCTTATATGGTCAAGTACGTCACTTTTAATTTCCACATATGGTAAAAGATGAAATACAGCTTGGGAAAAACCGGGGAAACTATGCTGTAACTTTCTGATCATGCGCTTTGGAAACCTATTTAGACCATTTTGTAATTATCTGAACATGCGCACTTGTCAACATTCACTTTACGCAGGGCTCCTCAAAGTGCGCGTCCCTGCGTCCTATACGCAATAGAAGCCGAAAACACGTACTACAAATGTATAGAGGGGGTCCCGGGACGACCTAAACTTTAGAATACCGGGTCCTCGACGCACTAAATTTCTGTTATATATATACTTTTTTCAGACTGCAATCGTCAGCAATTGTACACAGCACACTATGCGTTACCACAATGTTTTATAAGTACACCGGGACTTTTCGACCATATCAACCGTCTCCAATTGTGCAGTGGGGGGCCACGGACTCTCTTAAAGCTGAAAGTGGGAGGTTCCGGGCCCCTCCAGGAAGGGCGTCTGTGGGGAGCCCTGCCTGTACGTGTGTGTGTGTGTGTTTTTTTGTTTGTTTTTTTAACTGCGCAGAAGTCTTCAGATACCAACGCTCGGAAACGCTAAGGAAAAGGTGATTTTTTACCGGTTTGAAACAAAAGTCCCATATGTGACCCTCCACCACGAAATGAGTCGCATGTCACCTATCGCGGTTCTGCGCTAGGCTTAATTAATGTAAGTCCGGGGAGTGTTTGGTAACAGTGTGAGGGTCACCTTAGTCACAGGCGTATAACTCAAACAGTTTTCGCTCTTTTCTAAAACGGTTTTCACCACTGGATAGAGCATACAAAATTCGTTAGGAAAATGTAAAAATATGAAAATCATGCAAAGGTGACATGCGACTCATTCCGTGGTGGAGGGTCACATATCATTGGAGTATGTTCATGCCACCTAATCTTATCATGGTCCTGAAGTAAAGATAGTTCTTACCTTTCGTCCACTATCAACTGAGTTAAGGCCAGGAGCGAACTGTTACACTGTTTGTCGCTCATGGTCTAGAGTGTAATGTTCTGTCTTCGGGAAGCGAGCAAAAAATAGTTGTGGTGGAGAATGTATGGCACCTTCATTGTGACCATGAAGAAGCCAACACTCGCATGACCCTACATGCAAAGCATGCGTTGACCTCCCTCGAAGGTGTCATGATTCGAAGCTCAGATTCTTATGTGTATTTCCTTTAACTACTTGGAGACAGGAGGTGGCAGGAATGTGAAGATGGTCAGCGTTCATGAAGCGTACAAACACTTCTGTGCAGAAGTATGTAAAGCAATCCGCGCGCGCGCGCGCGCGCGTGTGTGTGTGTGTGTGTGTGTGTGTGTGTGTGTGTGTTGGTGTTGGTGTGTGTGTTTGTGTGTGTGTGTTAGTGTATCGACATGGCAGACACGGTTGACCTAGTGGTAATGCGTCCGCCCCGTGATCGGGAGGTCGTGGGTTCGAACCCCGGCCGGGTCATACCTAAGACTTTTAAATTGGCAATCTAGTGGCTGCTCCGCCTGGCGTCTGGCATTTGGGGGTTAGTGCTAGGACTGGTTGGTTCGGTGTCAGAATAATGTGACTGGGTGAGACATGAAGCCTGTGCTGCGACTTCTGTCTTGTGTGTGGCACACATTAAATGTCAAAGCAGCACCGCCCTGATATGGCCCTTCGTGGTCGGCTGGGCGTTAAGCAAACAAAAAACAAAACAAAATACACCAGTTAACAGTTCCGCGGCCATTTTAGATCTCGCACAGGCGCACTTCTTTAATCGCGACCAGATTCGACCTATTTCCTTTTCTGGGTGATGCGCATATCGTTTTTCGGCATGTTTATGTCTTATTCCTTTTCCGGTTGATTTCACCGCTTGCGCAGATCGTTTTATTCGCCCACGTCTCTACGCAATGGACACTACTCCGGCGCACTACTCCACCCGGTGAAAGGGGGAAACATTTTCTTCAGTACAAGTAGTCTTTATGAATAAACAATTAACAAGAAGGACGTTGTAAATTCATTCAATGCAGATAAAATAAGAAGTATGTTTGACGAACTTGTTCTGTTCTTTATTCACAGACAACATATGTGAAGATCGAGAGATGTTATTAAAAAACCGTGTTCCAGGCAACTCGCAAACAGATAACCGCTGTGTACTTCACCACAACCCAACGCAAATGAAACATGACACACTACTATTTGGCATACCTTTTTGCATTCATTGAACTTTCCCCAATAAATTCGGCTCACATCAGTCGTACTAAAAGTTGGTCAAAACACGACACACGGGCGATAACAAATGCCCACCTGAATGGTGGTTCGCAACCACACACTAACGACCGTCTAGGCACGTAATGAATTTTTCAATCTTCAGACCACCATGTTTTAAGTCGGTTACTCCCATTACTGCAACCAATAACACAGCATGTTAAAGGCATATGTACGCGCTCCCGTGTTTACAAAGTGTAGTTTGCCCATAATCGATGTCAAACGCACCATAAGACCATATAATGACGATATGTCACCATGCGCGGACCATAATACATGCATTACAGCTTGTTCTAGCCTCTGAAAAAGTGAGGATGTCAACAAAGCCGCGGTGTTAGCTCCCTTGCATCAACGTTACATGTGTTGCCAAATCTATAAATGAAAATTAACATATCTCAACATTGAAGGGGTTCTAGACCACAATATTTTGCAAGGAACTTAATTTAGCATGTCTCCAGCTGTTGGTAAAGCAATTAGCGTGTATAGTCATCGAGTACATATGCCTTTAACGCCATCGCTATTTTGGATGTAACGTGAGGTTTTTGTTATAACGTAGAGGAAAACACACCGTCCCGTTCAATTGCTTCCATCACGTTGAACAGACGATGCAGCGGTTGAGCAGACGATGCAGCGGTTGCTCGTCGAAATTTCTCGTCCAAACATAATCGCTTTGGGTATCACGTGAGTTTTTCTTCTTTGTACCATGTAAGTGCCGAAACTGTTAACTGGTGTATCGACATGGCGGAAAAATGTTGTGTGTTGGGCTCATAATCTGAATTGAATGACGGGGTAAACTGTGGGACATCAGTTCACAAAAGCTCTCACCAAGCAAAACAGAAACGACTTGCAGAACGTACTTACCCGTACCGGGCTGTGGCAAGAAATGCAGCACACCGAACAATACCAACACGAAATTGTTGCCCGTCATTTCATCTTTCTGCTGGAACTTATGTTGAGAAACGTCATCATGACGTCACGGTCGTTTGTTCTAGTTTATGTCTGTCTCGGACACACCAACGCATCAGAAGCATATTAGTCTCATCCAGCCCCGAATGACATTCTTTCTGAGTTGTTCTTTGCTACTAGTGGTGACAAGTGGGTGTCAGCTCACACGGACGCATTTTTCAATACAGTCAAGGGGAGAAACTGGTCACAAAGCACCCAGTACATGCCAGAGAGATAGGAGAATCGGCACAATCAAAGAAAATACCAAAATCATTCAATAGATATGGAAATATTAACCCTTGGGCTGGTTGTCGCGACATATGTCGCGCTACTTTACGTATGAAATGACGGGCAACAATTTCGTGTTGGTATTGTTCGGTGTGCTGCATTTCTTGCCACAGCTCTGTTCGGGTAAGTACGTTCTGCAAGTCGTTTCTGTTTTGCTTGGTGAGAGCTTTTGTGAACTGATGTCCCACAGTTTACCCCGTCATTCAATTCAGATTATGAGCCCAACACACAACATATTTCCGCCATGTCGATACACCAGTTAACAGTTTCGGCACTTACATGGTACAAAGAAGAAAAACTCACGTGATACCCAAAGCGATTATGGTTGGACGAGAAATTTCGATGAGCAACCGCTGCATCGTCTGCTCAACGTGATGGAAGCAATTGAACGGGACGGTGTGTTTTCCTCTACGTTACAACAAAAGTTAAACCTCACGTTACATCCAAAATAGCGATGGCGTTAACATGCTGTGTTATTGGTTGCAGTAATGGGAGTAACCGACTTAAAAAATGGTGGTCTGAAGATTGAAAAATTCATTACGTGCCTAGACGGTCGTTTGTGTGTGGTTGCGAACCACCATTCAGGTGGGCATTTGTTATCGCCTGTGTGTCGTGTTTTGACCAACTTTTAGTACGACTGATGTGAGCCGAATTTATTGGGGAAAGTTCAATGAATGCAAAAAGGTATGCCAAATAGTAGTGTGTCATGTTTCCTTTGCGTTGGGTTGTGGTGAAGTACACAGCGGTTATCTGTTTGCGAGTTGCCTGGAACACGGTTTTTTAATAACATCTCTCGATCTTCACATATTTTGTCATGTGAATAAGAACAGAACAAGTTCGTCAAACATACTTCTTATTGTATCTGCATTGAATGAATTTACAACGTCCTGCTTGTTAATTGTTTATTCATAAAGACTACTTGTACTGAAGAAAATGTTTCCCCCTTTCACCGGGTGGAGTAGTGCGCTGGGGTAGTGTCCCTTGCGCAGAGACGTGGGCGAATAAAACGATCTGCGCATGCGGTGAAATCAACCGGAAAAGGAAAAAGACATAAACATGCCGAAAAACGATATGCGCATCACCCGGAAAAGGAAATAGGTCGAATCTGGTCGCGATTAAAGAAGTGCGCCTGTGCGAGATCTAAAATGGCCGCGGAACTGTTAACTGGTGTATTTTGTTTTGTTTTTTGTTTGCTTAACGCCCAGCCGACCACGAAGGGCCATATCAGGGCGGTGCTGCTTTAACATTTAATGTGTGCCACACACAAGACAGAAGTCGCAGCACAGGCTTCATGTCTCACCCAGTCACATTATTCTGACACCGAACCAACCAGTCCTAGCACTAACCCCCAAATGCCAGACGCCAGGCGGAGCAGCCACTAGATTGCCAATTTAAAAGTCTTAGGTATGACCCGGCCGGGGTTCGAACCCACGACCTCCCGATCACGGGGCGGACGCATTACCACTAGGTCAACCGTGTCCGCCATGACGATACACTAACACACACACACACAAACACACACACACACACACACACACACACACACACACGCGCGCGCGCGCGGATTGCTTTACATACTTCTGCACAGAAGTGTTTGTGCGCTTCATGAACGCTGACCATCTTCCCATCCCTGCCATCTCCTGTCTCCAAGTAGTTAAAGGAAATACACATAAGAATCTGAGCTTCGAATCATGACACCTTCGAGGGAGGTCAACGCATGCTTTGCATGTAGGGTCATGCGAGTGTCGGCTTCTTCATGGTCACAATGAAGGTGGCATACATTCTCCACCACAACTATTTTTTGCTCGCTTCCCGAAGACAGAACATTACACTCTAGACCATGAGCGACAAACAGTGTAACAGTTCGCTCCTGGCCTTAAAGTGCATCTAAACCCCATTATTCAACCCAAAACCCTTATTACCAACGCAACCATACACCCAGATGCATTCCATTCCCACCCCTTCAAAGGCCCGAAGATGCGAGGAGCAGACGCAGCGAGTGGGAAAAGTCCGTAAAAGCTCGCACCTGCCAGCCTTCAGCTGAAACAAGACGATGATGCTAAAAATAGAAGCGTCGGCAGATGACGTAGAGATGGGAATGGGAGTGGGAGCGGAAGCAGCGCCCTCTCCATGGATCTAGATCTAACTTTCTGCAAACACGAGTCAGCATGAGTAGATCGTTTCTGCGTCGTTTACGGTTGCAATACTATCCATGCAAACATGCCGGTGTAACACGAAATGTTTACTCCACGAAAAATGTACTCCGGAGTAAATATTTCGTACGAAATTCTTACTCCGAGTACACTTTTCGTACGAGAAAAGAACTCCCCAAGGCACGAAAAAATTACTCCCTCCACAACATTTTTACTCTACATTTTTTTTCTTCCAGGAAAAATCTCGTACGCAAAAATGGGATGCGGGCGAAGGGATAATGCCAATAAGTGATCTCGCGCACACGAAAGTCGCGCTACCCTCCTTCCACCTTTTCCACCACCAAGACTAACAGGGGACAAGGGAGTACAAATTTAGTACACCTGGCATGGGAAGTTAAATTGCTCGTGTTGGGGTGAAGTAATTTATTCGTTATTTATTCGTCAGGGGAGAAACATTTTTGTACGAAATGTTTACTCGGAACTCACCTGTCTTGGGGAGTAATTTTCTCGTGCAATGGGGGAGTGCTTTTTTCGTAAAGGGAGTCACTTTTTCGTACGAAATGTTTACTCCGGAGTAAAAATTCTCGTGGGAGTAATTTTCTCGTGTTACACCGGGAATAAGTAAGCTTACTCACGGGTTCCCTCAAGTCTTTCACAGAAGGAAAGCTTGGATTGACTTTGTGGAAACAGTTTATTCACAACCAAAAGACCATCGAGTGGACACCATTTTGCAGATGATGCATTTGCAGAACAGTTCACAGCTCCCTTGTTCGAATCCGAACTCGGTTATCGTCCCGAGTCGGAGGTTGTTGGAGGATTCTGTCCCGTCAGGGATCCCACTAACGTTTATCAATGTGAAGAAGAATTTTAATGCTGCATAAAAGACAGTTGAGACGGCTGACGAAGAAGTGTCGAACCGGAGAAAGACTCAAAGTCGACGGAAAAGAAAAGTGATGAAGGCAAGTGATCGTTATGTTTCTGTTGGCGGTGCATGATTAAATTTAACGGCAGACGTAGTGCGTTGCATCTCCATCGTTTATGTAAGGTATGTGTGTCCGTGTGAATATGTGTAGGAGGGAGACTGAGACTCTCAAAAATTCTGATTTCTGATTTCTCTCTCTGTCTTGCCAATAAAATAATAACGAAGAGATACACACAGAAAGACACACACACACACACAAACAGACACAGACACACACAACCACACCCATAGACATGCATATCCACTTTGTTGATCCAGAATCACAGAGACAGACGGACAGACACATACACCACACATACGCATAGACATGCACATACACTTTGATCCAGATTGACACATAGACGGACGGACACACACACACACACACACACATTCACACGCAAACAGTCGCATTCACATATACACACACACACAATCACACTCAAAACACACATAAACACACATCATACCTCCAGCAGATTTGTTTTACAATGTAGAAATATCTAGGTCATTGATTGTTGGAGTCATTCCTGTAAAATCTCCCAAATCTAACAAACAAATACATGTACGTGTAGTTGAAACAAATGTCTTGTGCAAGAGAGATAAAGGGAGATAATTTTGATGCAATTGTTAATGACATTGCATAGTGATATCCTTTAAAAAATACATTTGATAATAAGGAATTGATATCTCTACACAATGTATCTTCCTTGTTTTATGTATGACATTGAGTTATAGTTAAAATTGTATTCTCGGAATTGTTCAAAAATAAATTTGAAGGGAGGCAACTAATAGATGAACAAACAATATTACAATTTACACATTCAGTTATGCTTTTTTTTTGGATAAGATCTATTAATGAGAATTATACAATAAATACACATGGAGGGGGAGGGGTGCAGAGTGATTTTGAATGAAGTATCTGCCTAATATTTAGTAAAGCGTGGAATTATGACTGAGAGTCATTAATTCAGTGCATTTAAATTTGTATCCTGTTTTCAGGCTGTTCCTTATTGCCACTTTGCATTACAATGAAAATGGGGACAGGGGTGATGCGCTTGATGAGGAAGGAAATCCGACGTTGTCCATCACATTCTCAAAAGGAAAGAAAGGAGAGTACAGTGTGAGGAAGTGCAAAGGGCCACAAGCTTATGGTAAGTTACATGCAGGGTAACTACTGACTGCTGGTTTTTAGCACACACACACACAAATGAAAATCCTCTTCTTTTCTTATACTCCAGAATTCTGGCAATTTACCCAAACACACACTCACACACACAACTGAAGAGGGAAAAGACAGAGAGAGAAATATTACATTTAAAGGATTAACAGATTTTGTTCAGTTGGGTATTCGCTAGAACTGCTGCAATCTTCCGAAAATGCATTTTTGCATGCATAAAAGCTATTCTTGGTTCCGTGCTAATAATGCCTTTTCACGACTATCTCATCCTGAGCTATCCACTGTTACATTTACAGGTCACGTGTCAAGATTGCTTCAACGTCTGTTTGAGAAGCTGACAAAGGATCCAGGTGCCTTTGAAGCTTCCTTCCCAGAGGAATTTTGTGACAAACCTGACTTTTGGGCCGCTGCATATCACCACCACCCCCCCCCCCCCCCCCCCCCCCCAATACCGATAAGAAGCTGCAGCACCATACAGTACAAGATAACCAAACTGATCCCACTTTTCCCCGCTGATGTTGACACCAACGACAATACTGAACCAAATGCACTTGCAAGGAATTACAGATTTTACTCTTTTATCCAAGCGGAGCGCGGGCGGAGCCCGCGCGTAGCGAGGTATTTTTTTTTTTTCATCTCCCAGCACTGAAAATTTTTTTGCCAAGTGGTGTCTGTCTGGACATTGTTCTAGAATTCATCTTTTAGCACAATATTAGCGACACTGTTTGGACAATTCTATTAAAATTAGGCGTACAAACTGATTTTGTTTCGGGGAATCCTCTCAGAGGATCAGAATTTTCATATAATATCATCGGAAGCTGTTACAACGGGAAAATGTGAAACTTTTGTCACTTTTTAACATGGAATTTCATCTTTGAGCGTTTCAAGCGGACTTTAATAAAATAGTTATTTGCGAATTAAGCAGCGGAAGACACTCACCGGTTCAACATGTGTATGGTCATTAAACCTCAAAACATTTCAGTAAGTGGTTTAGACAAACACCTCGGACATGTGAGGGTGACTGGTTTGTAGCTGAAGAGTTTTTTTCTAAAGTGTGTTCTAAATACAAATGACGTACTGGTAATGATGTAATGAGTTGTTCTAATCTTGTTCTTGGAACTCTTGCTGTTCCAAGCTTGTTCTTAGCAAGTCTTGGTGACGAGAACAAAGACTATCAATGAAATCTTTAGAAATAACCTCTGACAACGACGACGATGACGACGACGACGACGATAACAACAACAACAACAAATGACATCGACGACGACGACGACAACAACAACAACAACAACAACAAAAACAACAACACGAGAACAACAACAATCACGACAACGAACATGACAACAACAACACCAACAACTACGACGACAACTACAACGACTGGGTTATGATGACATCACCAATGATTTAAAGGCCGTTAAAAAATCGTTAAATCCTATTTCTTCACCGATTCTTATGAAATTTTAAAGGTAGGTTTGTTGTCCCCAACTTATTTTCACTCCATACTTTTCCAGAAGAAAAACATAATTTTGGCAGTTAAAAACCGTTAAATTTCAATTCTTCACCGATATTTATGAAATTTTGTGGGTAGGTTCGTTGTCCCCAACTGATTTTCACTCTATACTTTTCCAGAAGAAAGACATAATTTTGGCAGTTAAAAAACGTTAAATTTCAATTCTTCACCTATCTTTATGAAATTTAGTGGGTGGGTCCGTTCAAAGAAACTACAATGGGAAGAAGGATAACTTCCTCATTGGGCATGCTTAGAAATGAGAATGGCTAAATACGAGTTATTCCCCTTTTCTACATGCTGACCAGACTGTCTCCTGCTTTGTCATGACTAGTACAGTCGATCTTTCTCATGCTGTGACTTGCTTTATTTTCACATTTTCGGTATTTAAAACAGCAAACACACACACACACACACACACACACACACACACACACACACACACACACACACACACCGAAGAAGTTTCCATTCTGATTCGGTTATTTTATTTGGTGCTATATGTTTGCTTCACATTGTTTCTTTTACATTGCTTTAGGTATCCCAATTCGCTAAACACATCCATAATGCATGCATGGCTCATTCGAAACAGGGCAACTGAACAACTGATGCCCAATAGCAATAAATACTGAACAACTGAACAATAAATAGCAATAAATGATGACAGTGCCAAGTTTTTAAGTACAAAGTGAAATCATGTGACTGGACAAAGGCACAATTACAAAATACAAATAAAAAAAAATCGAGGCCCATTTTAAATTAAGTTCTCAGCTCATATGGAAGCATAAGGTGACCCTAGAAACCGAAATTGGGAGACCTCCCGCCCCCAGGGCAGACTACAAAAAGAAAAGGGGGGGGAAGGGGAGCTAATTTGTGAAAAAGTATAAAAGGAATCAAAAACTGTATACATGTATTTAGTTAATACCCCAAAAATTGTATAGTATATACAATGTCAGACCCTAAAGAAAGTTTGTTAGTCATTGCTTAGGCAAAACAAAGCAAAATAGTCTGTTTACGGTATCCCGACCAACCCTATTTTTCCCCCGCCGACCCTAGACTTTTTTTTGGCATTTGGAGAAAAAGAAAAAGAAAACAAAATCAATTTTGTTCCTGTTTTTTTGCAAAATAATTTAAAAAGATGGTTATAAAAAAAAAAATTAAGAAAAGCCGACCTACCGACCCTCTTTTTGTGTGCCTATGTTACTGTAAACAGACTAAAAGGTACATCACAAACAACACACCAGGGATGCTACTCCCCCCTTAAAAATAGCCATGAGTCATAGGTGTGACGTTTGAATCTTTTAGCTAAATAAAACCATAGGCAATTGATCGGAAATATCAGGAAAAATCTTAACAAGTTTATTATTTGTTTGCTTGGACCAATCCTCTTGCCGAAGAGTTTTACAGTAAAAATTGATTTTACGTCAAAAATATCACAGGAATATCGAATGTTGAGGTAAGGCTGGGATAGCCAAGTTCAAGAATAACGGAAGGTGACTGTTGAATCTTTTTGAAAATGTATAAAAATATAGATGGTAGGCAATTCAAAATTAAAAAAAGGACTCTCGGAGCATGGACTTAATGAGTCAAAAATTAAAGAAGGCTCTATGAGCCGAAGTACATGTTTTGTCTATTGTCTTTTTTTATTTTGAATTGCCGACCATCTATATTTTGATACAACTTTGGACCCTCTTTGTACGGAGAGAGTTGGCAATTGTTAATCACATTCTCTCATCTCATTGACTCTCCTTCGGCTCCTTGGTAACATGCGTTCCCGTCTCTGCCAGGATTGGACACAGCAGCAGATAACCGGTAAATATGTAACAGGCATAAATGGCAAAATAGCTCGCCTCGCCTGATAATATATGAGACAACTGTTCTATTACAAAGTCTTCCTTGGGAGGCTTGGCTAATTTACTCGCTCGTTTTACACGGGGTTCCATCGTTTTCTTTTCTAATCGGAAAACCTTGCTCCTCAGTTTGTTGACCTTCTGCCGAAGTTCCGCTTCACGAGGGGATGGGGAAGATGACGACTTTGATGCTTTACATCCTATGTCCTCCAGGATCGCCTGAATGTCATCTAAAAAAGAAAACACACACACAAAACACATAAAATAACATCTTTACGTGTGGGAACTACAGGTACAATTTCATCCATCCATGCATCCACCCTATACAGCTTCTTCTTCTTCTTCTTCTTCTGCGTTCGTGGGCTGAAACTTTCACACGCACTCATTTTTTTGCACAAGTGGAATTTTACGTGTATGACCGTTTTTACCCCGCCATTTAGGCAGCCATACGCCGCTTTCGGAGGAAGCATGCGGGGTATTTTTGTGTTTCTAAAACCCACCGAACTCTGACATGGATTACAGGATCTTTTTCGTGCGTACTTGGTCTTGTGCTTGCGTGTACACATGAAGGGGGATAAGTCACTAGCAGGTCTGCACATAAGTTGACCTGGGAGATCGGAAACATCTCCACACTTAACCCACCAGGCGGCCGCGACCGGGATTCGAACCCTCGACCTTCCGAGTTAATAGACCGACGTCTTACCACCCCGCCACAGCGCCCGTCACCCTATACAGCAATTATCAACTATGTAATGGATGGGTTTAAACATTTTTTGATGTCAGGGTGTTCTTCATGGTTAAAAATCTCTTACCTGGTTGAACAATTTGTGCATCAGGCGACAGGTCGGTGCTGGCTTCATTTGTAGCTACCCTTTGCGATGGTGGCTTCCTCCCACTAGCAACCTGCAAATGCACAGCTCTTTAACTGACAAACTCACAACCAACACCCAGTCCCAATGAAACAATTCTCCCAATTTCATGGCATTGGTCTTAGGCCACACAAAAAAGTGTATGTTTCTGGTAAGGCAAAACAAAAAATAATCTGTTTACGATATCCGGACCGACCCTATTTTTTTCCCACCGGCCCTAGACTTTTTTGGGGCATTAAAAAATAAAATTAAAATATTCAGATGGCTAAAATACAAAAATAAAAAGCCGACCTACCGACGCTATTTTGGGGGGGCCTATGTTACCTTTAACAGACTTTTTTTGTGGCCTAACATGACTAAAGGTGGAGATTTTTTTTCTAAACTTTTTTTTTTAAACCATCTTTTTAACTTATTTTGTTGAAAAACAGGAAAACAAGTGATTTTCGAATACCCCTTTTATTTTTGAAAATGCAAAAACAAAAGTCTAGGGTCATCGGGAAAACATAGGTAGGGTCAGGTGACCAGAAACATACAACTTTTTTGTTGTTGACGCCGACCCTATACTTTTTTTGCCATTTGGGGCTGTTTTTTGGCAAAATAAGTTCATCATATCATCATAATCAAGACGTCAATCCAAAATAAGTAACTTTTTTTTGTTGGCCTTATCATTATTTTGCGCTAAATGCAAACAGGCATTATTTGATGGGAACAATGCTTTTTTTTTTCAATTCTTACATCAGCCTCAAACTTGTCATTACTCAGAGTCAACCTGCATTTATTAGTGTGCTTCTTTGATTCGCAAAAACCTAAAACCAATAAATAAATAACCTTCGGTGGTGGATTGGGCACTGCAAACAATGTCGGGACAGCATTCCACACAAGTGATCCTCTCTGCAGGATTGTTTTACTGGTTGGCCTCAAAGTGATCAGTACAAAGCTTGAGACCTTGAACATCAGCTGGCTGCAGCTTTTCAAAGTCCTCTCGCCTTGTGAATTGCATCCATATTCTGCACCTAGTTTGACAATAAAAACAACAATGTTATTGTTAAACTAAGCAAAAAGGAAAGACAAAAAAAGCTAAATCAGATCTTCAGTCTAAATCTAACGCTCTGCCTGAACGCAAAACGGATGAGTGATGTACCTTTGTACTGTAGTTTTCCCGTAAGCAAGGTTTGATAAAGGTTTCGGCAAATATGCCCACGGGTAGTTTGTCATCAAGTGTAAACTGTTGTTTTGTACTGACTGCTGACTCACACTCACAGTCGTAAGTACTCGCTGACGCTGTAGTCTACTGAGTGAGTTGACTCGAGCCATTGCGGCATTCATTCTCATTCTGAAGAAGGTAAACCTGATGAAATAATCACTGCACAACCCACCTTTTTTCTTCTTTAGGGAACTTGTGGAAAGTTTTCCCGAAGCAGCTCTGTTTGCAACGGGCGTTCTTGCAACAAATAGCCGAGCACAATTTACCACCACCACGCACGCGATCGGTACCTACGCGATCCGCCATTTTGTTTTCGCCGCCAGCATGTGACTAGGGACGATAACCCACAAACACTTTTTCGCATTTTCTTCGCAAGTTCCACGTCTTCCTTTTGTACAGTGTTTGGTCCGTTGTCCCAAACTGAATTTTAAGACATACTTTTCCAGACAAAAAACCTTATTTTTGGCAGTTAAAAACCGTTAAATCTCAATTCTTCATCGATATTTATGAAATTTTGTGGGTAGGTTCGTTGTCCCCAACTGATTTTCACTCCATACTTTTCCAGAAGAAAAACATAATTTTGGCAGTTAAAAACCGTTACATTTAAATTTTCACCTATCTTTATGAAATTTAGTGGGTGGGTCCGTTGTCCCAAACTGAATTTCAAGACAAACTATTCCAGTCAAAAAAACTTATTTTTGGCAGTTAAAAACCGTTAAGTCTCAATTCTACACCGATATTTATGACATTTTGTGGGTAGGTTTGTTGTCAGATTTGACATGATGGCAGAATTGAAAGTGTGAGATATCCTGATGTTTTACAATTTATGCTGCATAATTCAGCCCCATGGGCGCTTGAATTTTAGGTGGAGTTGGGGTTTTTTTCAGCCCAAACCAGTAACCCCCACATAGTTTTCATGTCCCTTTCTGAGAGACTTCAAGAAGTTTCAATTTGACGTCATGATTAGCCTGCCGCATTAGCAAGTATGAAAACACGTCATCGATGACACATTTTAAGGTGTTACGAGTGTGTTTGAGTTGCGGTTCTTGCTCATGTTTATACTCACTGAGTTACTTCCCTTGGATCTGGATCTAGATCTGGATCTGGATAACCCGCCTGGGTTGGTGGTTTGCGGGTGCGAATGCGTATACGCACGGTTCAGTGTGCTTTCGCGAAAGGGTGTGTCATATGCACGGCTAGAACTAAGATACTTCTTGATTTCAGTAAATAGTTTCATTACATGTCAACTAGTTCGTTTTTAAATGATTTTTTAGAGATCGCCAAATGGTATTGTGTGAATAACATCATTCGATCGATTGTACGCACGGCGCCGTGCTTCTAGTAGCTCAGTCCATTCCTTCTTTCCGGTATGGAAACAGACGTGTTTCTGGCGAAAGAATCGGCGTTTTCAACTCGCCATATCTTCATATTCATTCGGACTAGAACAACGAAATATAAATTTCTTGTAACAAAAATCCCGAGCCTTGCGACTCTGGTAGTCATTTTCTTACGCGAAGCGGCCTTTGGTAGGTACGACAGTTTTAGTCACTCAAGTATATATCTAAAACGCACGTGGACGAGTTTTCAATGGCGTATTTGAAGTCTGTGAATGTTGTGATTACAAATCATTTCGGGGCACCCCTCAGTCTATACGTACAGACAAACAAATTGCATGGAACGAAATTTGAGAGGCTGGACTGTAAGTTGTTGTTTTGACTTCTACAAATCTCGCAGGTCTTTTATGCAAAACAGACTCAAAATTGCATTTTTCACGCAAGTGTAGATGACGAGACTATCGAAGGAATGGAATACACTTGCCTACAGATATAATAGACAGATACTTATATCTATGACTTACCCTAGCCCATATGTTAGAATAAAGAACATACTTTGCTCTTTTGAATGATGTATGATTTGGCACTGTACACAGGATTTTAGACCTGCCCCCGAAGTGATTTTTCCATAAACCCGTCAAAAAGCTCACTCTGTTTTGGCCGTAAAAAGCGCCCAAATGCAGTCAATTTCTAACCTGTGTCGTGTGTTCGAAGGAGTACATCTCAGCGATGCCATTGCCTTGCAACCTCAAAGAAATATATTTTAATAACCCGCTAAATGAACGTTTTTTTAGTGTGAAATAAAAGCCGGAGATTTGCTTCGTTTCTTTGCTGCGACACAAAACCAAAACCAACTATAGATCTGCGGTGACATTATGAGTTCGTTTTCGACATTGCAGTGAAGTTGCGTGGATCTTCGACGATTCCCGTTCGGTTTAATGTGGATAGAGCTTTGATTGAATGTAACTGCTTTGAAAAGTTACAACATGAGTCCTTGGGATCGATGTTTTTCGGTAAACTTCTTCGTATCCTTGACTTTACTTTTGACTTGAACAGATCCAGATCGGCTGGGGCTGTTAATCACCTACACAGATCTATATGAAGTTGACTCGACACGGCGAACCGCCGAATCCGTGCCCTCTCGTCGGTCAGTCCTACCCCCAAATCCCTTACCAGCCTCAGACCCCACCTCACCATTCTAACCTCACTGGCGCACTATGTGTGATTATCCCTTCCTCATGTGTGTGTGTGTGTGTGTGTTGTTTGTTGTGTGAGTGCGTGCCGGCGGGCGGGCGTGTGTGTGCCCGTGTGTCTTTGTGTCTGTGCATGTCGTCTTGAGTGCGAGAAAGCGAAGTTTTGAGAAATAGTGACAGATAAATAGTTTAAGAAAGGAATCTACTAAGTGAGAGTGGGTGTCCATTACGGCATTGCGAAGCTTTGTTTGTCTGTTTGTTTATGTGTTCGCCGTGTGTGTGTGTGTGTATGTGTGTCACAGTTAATATGTGTCCATTTGGTGCGTTTGGCTTCATAGTTCCTTCAAACGAGTAACTTTGTTAACAGTTCATTATTCGGACACAGATTAACAAGTTATAGAATGTTCGTGTAGAACAGACACTTAGCCACAAAAAACACCTGGTTTTGAAATGAATTATTACCTCGATTCCGTTCGAAGGAGCTTTCCCCAAACACCTTTTTAACAATATCCAATTGATCTATGAAGATATGGGTCCATGCGACCCCGAGGCAGAGGATGCCTGTTTGCGGACAGGGGGAAATTGAGAAGGGGGGGGAGGACCGATACTATAAACCCCAACCTGTGTACACATTGCTAACAGGAACCTGTGCACAAAATGTGTAATGTATCTCACGACAGATTATTTTTTCGGGGAGGGGGGGGGGGGGGGGCGCATTCTTATGATTAGCCTAAGTCGCTTCGCGTCCTCAATTTAGACTTTTGAATTCAAAGTACACCCCTTTTACAAAGTAACTGATTCACCCATGTGTGTCGTGTGTATGTGCGTGTGTCTGTGTGCTTGTCTGTGTGTTTGTGTGATTGTAGTGCGATTCAGAGACACCTACTGGACAGATCTTCATGAAACTCTGTCTCCAGTTGGAAATGTCCTCCCTGTTGTGGATGGTAGGAGCGGGGTTTTGGACAGGGAGGACATTTCCAACTTGAGACGAAGTTTGAGGTAACGTGATGCATTATAACTGAAATACACAATTAGTAGTGCCCCAATATGCAAGTGTGTTCGTATCATCAACTGATAAAAAGTGTGTCCGTAGATTTTGGTTACGCGTCGCAGTGTTAGCTGTGTACGACCTCCCACAGTCCAATGCCGCGAATTGTTGTTACAGCCCCTGACTTTTTTATGTACGGAATCCGGTAGTCTTTTTGTTGTTGTTAAATAATTATATTGCCAAACGTTATGACATTTTGGGATAATTGAACGAGTTTCAATACACATTTGCTGAGCACCTGTGTGCTAAAAGGAAATGTCGTTTGTTTTTATCAAAACTCAAAACTAATTTTCAATGTTTATTCGTGCAAACCGTCACACAAACATGCGTGCCTCTATGAGTATGCGTGTGGCTGCTTTCGTAGTTCAGGCTAGATTACAAGTCAGCTGTGTTAGGGTGCAAGCCTTTTGATAATTTACCCCACACCAAATCCCCCCCACCCCCACACACCCCGATACCTGTCAAATTCCCTCAAAATGCAAGAACAATTCCGTTACCTTAGATCATCAACAGAAAATAATCCTCCGGATCCTAAAGATCAGGACGAAAACATAGCGAAACACTTTAGATATCAGATACCGACTTTATGTAATGCGCTTCAAAATCATATTTGAGAAAGAGAGAGAGAGAGAGAGAGAGAGAGAGAGAGAGAGAGAGAGAGAGAGAGAGAGAGAGAGTATGCATGTATTCCAATTGTAAATAGTCAGAAATATAGTTATTGACTGTGTACTTATTCTTATCGCTATGAGGGGTTGGTTTGCTTGTGTGTGTGTGTGTGTGTGTGTGTGTGTGTGTGTGTGTGTGTGTGTGTGTGTGTGTGTTTGTGATTACTGGGGTGGGCGGGTGGTGGAGGGGGGGGGTGGTATTGGATCTGGGGGAGGGAGGGGGGGGGGTTGGCAGGGGGTATCGGTGCACTAAAGGCACCAAGTGTTTGGGTGTATGTGTTTGTATTGCGATTCAGAGAAAACTACTATACAGATTTTTATGAAACTCTGCACACAGTACCCACACTTCTCCCTACCGCCTGACCTACTGGGCTCCCAAATGAATGTTTTTATCAATTTTTGTCAGTCAAGATATGGGGGTGGGGGTGGTGCGGGTATAATTGTGGAGTAAGCAATAAGAAAACACCTTTTGGTTTTCTTAGGTATTGCAACGGTATATAGTGAAGTTAGCTGTGTTCAAATTTGTTTATGATCTGTCGAGCCAATTTTGTGTTACAACGTTTTTGAGTGATAATTGTATGTGTACGCTCTCGCCAATCCTGGATAATTTTCGGCATGCACATTGATAAGTACCGTATTATAATAAAGTGATACTCTCCATTCTTTTATCTACACAAAGTAATGTTTTATTTAT
This sequence comes from Littorina saxatilis, assembly GCF_037325665.1. NCBI lineage: Eukaryota > Metazoa > Mollusca > Gastropoda > Littorinimorpha > Littorinidae > Littorina > Littorina saxatilis. The sequence goes on along the minus strand of NC_090252.1, from coordinate 5,116,305 downwards.
CTTTTCTAAAGATAAAAATGTCAGTTAGGATGACGTTACGAATTACAGTGTTTTCTGTAAGGTCATATGTGTCCACCCGGTACCCCCCAAAACTGACAAAACTCTTATAAAAAAAAAATGAATAAGAAAACAAAGTTTTTTGTCTGTCTGCAGTTGTGGACATATAGCTTAGAGAAACATGTGCTCAAAATGTGTAATGGATTTCACGTGCGACTTTTTGTTCTTTCTTGTGTTGAGGTGGGGGGGGGGGGGAGGGTGGGCGTATGCCCCTTGATCAGTCTCGGGCGCTCTGCGACCTCGATTTACACTCTTGAATTCTAAAAACACCCCCCTTACAAACTAACTGATCTACCCTGGTGTATATATATATATGTGTGTGTGTGTGTGTGTGTGTGTGTGTGTGTGTGTGTGTGTGTGTGTGTCTGTGTCTGTGTGTGTGTGTGTGGTGTGCGATTCATAGAAATTTACTGGATAGATCTTCATGAAACTTTGCACACAAATGTTCCGACCCCCAACCCTTCACCCTGATTCAAACTCATGTATTACAAGTCCAGCGCTCTACCAACTGACCAACAGCACTCCCAAATTATTTCTTTTTTTATCATTTTTGTCAGTCAAGATATGGGGGTGGGGTTGGTACGGGAATAATTGTGAAGCAGACAATACGACAACAACTTATTTTGTTTACAGGTATTGTATCTGTATACAGTGAACTTAGCTGTGTTCAAGTTTAGTTATGTTCTGACGAGCGAATTTTTTTTAAATACGTTTTTACTACTAAAGGAGTGATATTTTTATGTGTACGCCCTCGAGAAACCTCGATCATTTTCTGAAAATGCACGTTGATAAGTACCGTTTTATGATAAAGTTATACTCTCCATTCATTTATCTACACAAACTAATGTTTCATTTATTATTTGTAGAGCTAAATATGTCAGTTGGGATCATGTTAAGAATCGCAGTGTTTTTCGCAAAATCGTACTTGACAACCCCCAGTAAAAAAAATTCTAAAAAAAAGTTAATACGTCAACCTCTTTTTTTCTTTGCACAGATGTGTCCATATTGCTTAGAGGAACCTGTGCACAAAATGTGTAATGTTTCTTTCACGCGATTTGAACACACAAGTAACCCCTTAAGAATCGCAGTGTTTTTCGCAAAATCGTACTTGACAACCCCCGGTAAAAAAATTCTAAAAAAAAAATTAATACGTCGACCCCCTTTTTTCTTTGCACAGATGTGTTCATATTGCTTAGAGGAACCTGTGCACAAAATGTGTAATGTTTCTCACACGCGAATTTTTTTTAAATACGTTTTTACTACTAAAGGAGTGATAATTTTATGTGTACGCCCTCGATAAACCTCGATCATTTTCTGAAAATGCACGTTGATAAGTACCGTTTTATGATAAAGTTATACTCTCCATTCATTTATATACACAAACTAATGTCTCATTTATTATTTGTAGAGCTAAATATGTCAGTTGGGATCATGTTAAAAATCGCAGTGTTTTTCGCAAAATCGTACTTGACAACCCCCAGTAAAAAAATTCAAAAAAAAAAGTTAATACGTCGACCCCCTTTTTTCTTTGCACAGATGTGTCCATATTGCTTAGAGGAACCTGTGCACAAAATGTGTAATGTTTCTGACGAGCGATTTGAACACACAAGTAACCCCTTAAGACAGAGAGAGAGAGAGAGAGAGAGAGAGAGAGAGAGAGAGAGAGAGAGAGAGAGAGAGAGAGAGAGAGAGAGAGAGAGAGAGAGAGAGAGAGAGAGAGAGAGAATCATGTACACACAGATGGACGACTTCGCTTGGGGTATGTACTGCCCGGCAGTACACATCTACTTTATTTCATAAGTGATGCATTAGATTATAAATACATTTTCATGTTACCATTTTCATTCAAGCTCAGACCACTCAAAACCGTTGTAGTACATCAGACGGAAATGTATATCTGATGGCCCGTACTCCACATGAAGGTAAAGGTATCCTGATTTTCCTGCCTAGCACACCATGTATCCTTGGCATTCGATGTCATTAATCCAACAAATAAGCCCACAAATTTGTGGGGCACATTTCCAGTTTGTGGACCACAAAAATAAGCCCACAAATTTGTGGGACACATTTCCAGTTTGTGGACCACAAAATGAAGGCCAAAACAAAATGTGGGGCACAAAATGTGCGCCATAAAAATAAAGGCAAATAAAAGTAGCCCTTAAATAAAATATGAAGCAAGTTTTTGTGGACCATAAAATTCGATTGATCACTTTCCCGAGAAGTCGGTTTTAAGACACAATAAAACGCTCTTCCTTAGTGGAGTACATGAATAGTATTGATGACAAAAAACATGGCGGCCGTCGTGACTGATATTATTGAAAACAATCTAATATTTGGCAGTTCAACACGTCCACCAGAGAAATATACCGACAAAGAAGTTGAAACACCGACTGCCCTTCTGAAAGAATTCAATCGGGATGTGAATGATACAGCTGATTTTGGACACGGTCTGCCGGCCTTGAATGGGGAGGTTGGCGATGAATCGCACTGTTCTACACTACTCTCACTGATTTTCAATCATCGGTTTGGATCAACAAGCAGGTAAGTTATTGTTTTTAAAATCCAAGACATGACCATAGCAAACGTGGCCTTTGTAGAACTGAGCAAGATTCGTCTGTTGTGTATGTGTGTGTTAATGAGTAACTGGATGTGACTGTGAGTGTGAGTCACAGAGTGTGTGCTTGTTCTGTTCTTTTTTTTACTCAAGTTTAGAAAATGCTTGATCTTTAATCTGTATGCACATAATCAAATGCTGCTGTATCAGTGTATGAACTATGGTTGTAAAAGAATAAACAAAACAATTACTGAATTAGTGAGTGATTTTGCTCTGAATCGTCTGATAGTGAAGTTGAAATAGTACTTATTTCATTTTCAAGACATGTTAATAGTTATGATAATATTGTTATGGTTGTTTTCAGGCCTCCCGAGAAACCAGAGATGATGTGCATCATTCATACAGCTCCTGTCTTCCAGTTCCAACAGTTTACCTTTAAACATGGATGCATACATGTACTGGAGAGATATCAGGATGACTTGGCGTGGTGCTTTACATTACAGACTACTCCTGAAGAGTAAGTTACACATTTCTTTACCACTTACAGCTTTTGCTTGTCAAATCTGTATGGTAAAATATATGTAACATTGGGTATTGGTGATGGTAGTCTGAAGCTATAAACATGTACTGATGTAGATCATTCAGCAGTCTTTTGTTCTTTGTAAATTGAATAACAAGTACTTTGTAGATGAAATTATTCATACATGTATTTGAAGATGCATAGTAATACTGTGCATGGTAATTGGTATGATGTACTTTATATACATAATGGTACAAATATCTTTATTTTCTCTCTCCTTCCCATCTTAAAGTTTGTTGCAACCCTATACTCATAAAGTGCATTATACTGTTTGTATGAACATTGAACTATTGTGATGCAAGAAAGTAAAACATGAAATAGCTAGAATGAAAGATTTACTCATTACTGGAATTATTTTAAATACAGTCAGTCCTTTCCTTGGTTCACAATCACAGATCTGGCAAGTTGTTTTATTATAGTTTTTTTTTTTACATGGAATACTTAAGAGTTACAATGTAAATTGTAATACCGCCTGTGTACTTGGATACCTACTTCTACATCCAACACCCTGACTGCCCCTGCGCAGAGTTAGAATTTTCTGAATGAATTCACATCACATTTCTCAACAAAACTGTAAGGTGTCAACGCTAAATAGGGAATGTGTGTGGGATGAAGGCTCATGCTGAATTTAAAAAAATAGTAACTTTCCATCACATTCCAGAAAAGCCGCTCACATCAGCAGCATAACAAGATATCATGTCGTTAGAAAGGTTCTTGTGAGGAAGTCTTTTTAATTTTAATGATGAAAGTATATATCTATTATATCCATGAAATAAATGGTTTTCACAGGAAGAAATGATGGCACCTGTAATATTACAGAATAAGGTTTACAGTTTAGTTCATAGTTGTCACTGTCAGTATCACCCCCACCATTCTCCATCCCACTGATCTTGTGAAGAACAAGTATTACCTCCTACCTACCTTCCCGCACCCTCTTCTCGATACCCAAAACATATCCCCATCAGTGCACAGCAAACTGAGCAAAGTCTGGATGTGCTCAGTAATACATTTTCTGTATTTTCCAGGCAGTGAGGTGCCGAGATATGATGTGCAGGCAGCTTGCAGAGTGCCATAGTAGTGCCTGGCTTTGCTGAGGATGATGATCAGATTCAGTCCATTCTGTGCTGACGGAGCTACCAGAACTGCTTTAATATAGTCCATCTGAATATGCTGACACTTACAGAGGTTTTCTGTTGCCTTTGTGGTGAAATGAACATGTAACACATTAACAATAACATTCTACACAAATAATGTGTGGTGCGATGTGGATCAAAGGGTACATTTTGACTTATAAATGTAAGTTGTCAATTCAACTAAATACAGGTAGTGTTTGGTATGCAGATATTTTCTTACAGCAAACAGCGGTTTGTTTGTTTTTACTACATAAAGTGATATTATCTTAGACTTTTATGTCGTTTGAGTGCTTTAAGTTAAGTTGTTCACAGGCAGTATTTTACACACAGGCTTAGCTTTGGGAGATGTGTGTGTATGTTTCGGTCAATGCGTGTTCATGTATAGACTTTGTTTGCAATATTAGAATTTAGATCTTTTAACTGCAAAATGCACATGCAATGAGTTAACCCATGACTTTTTCTTCCTTTGAATCCTAGTCAGTACTTTATCTTGTTTAAGATTTTCATTGATTCTGTTTTTGGGTCGTTCTGGTGCATCCTGGATGGTTCAATTCATTCTTATGTTGTGCTGAAATGTTGCTTTTGTAATACAGTTTGCCAAGATTGTGTCTTTCACTTGGATGTGGTGAACTTATTTTTTAAAGGCCTGCTCTGCCTCATTAAAACACTTCACCTCACTGTGTCAGACCTTCATCAGGCTTTTTGCATGGGATAAGAAAATCCTTCCACTTGGTCACATAGCTAAAGTCAGCACCCTGACTTCTTAGTGTGGTGATGTCTTTTCTTATTAATTTATTTCCCCCAAAAGGTATAAGAGTTTTAAACAAAATTATGTCTTACAGCTACAGTGGAACCCCCCTTTTAAGACCTCCAAAAATCTGAGAAAATCAGGTCTTAAAAAGGAGGGGGTCTTAAAATGGAGGTAAAATTTAAAATTTACAGAGGTTATGAACAGAAAGTCTGAGAAAACAAGGTCTTAAAATGGAGGGGGTCTTAAAAGGGGGGTTCCACTGTATGACTATTGGGGATTATGTGTTTGTAAAGATAGAGCTGAGAATCCTACACCGAATTCTGTGCATAGAAGGCGGCCTGAATCTTGACCCACACTGCTGGCATGACCTTCATAGCTGCATTCAACGCTTTACTTTTACCCTGGTAACTTTACGGTTGCTCTCTCTGGATTGAGCATTTTTTATTTCAACCAAGGGGAAAAATTAAATGCCTCTGTAGAGATTCGAACCTAGGACCTAGATTTTCAGGCAGATGTCCTAACCACTACGGTAGTTTTTTTTTATTGTAAGATGGATATATATATGTCTAGCGGATGCAGCTACATGTACAAATGTGCCAAATTAGAACTTGCATTCTCAGCCTATAATCTTTGGCCATTCATGTGAGTACTAAATATTGTGAATGCATGTGAGACTGCCTTGTTTTACTTTTGTGAAATGTGTGAACTCACTTTGTTTACATCTTTGTGTTAATAAATGCAGTTTATCAGTTACCTCTGTTTGTTTCTTCTGCAAGTATGTCAAATTGCCCACACACACCCTCATGCGCACACACACACACACACAAAATCAGATCTCAAGTGTAAGTATTCTTTTTGCAGTTTTATTTTAATGCCCATAATCAGTCAAACAAATATATCATCACACTTCGTCACTTGCACCTAAGCTTAAAAGTAGCAGTCCTGCATACATATGTAATGTGTAAATGTTTCAGGTCACCATCTGTCCTGGCTTGAACATGCAATAAGAACACCTCTACACAAACACATGTACAGTCAACCGGCTAGCTGCTTCCCTGAAAGGCATATTTTTCTATGAATTAATCGATTTTCCGCAGACAGCAGCCAGGTAGTGGATCTTTAGTATATGTCCAAGCAGACGGTTGATCTTAGTACAACACATCAAGGAAATATTTTTTAAAAACAGATCCAACATCTAATCTTCCAAAGTTCATAATCAATAAAGAAGAAAGGTATGTTACTGGAACCCTTTATTTATGATTTAAGGCAATGTGCGGCAGTAAAATTACCAAACTTAAACTAGAAGAATACAGTCAAGGAATAACTTAGTTTTCTGGGTAGTTATTGAAGTGACTTATTAAAATGAA
>NC_090252.1:5091733-5109663 GCF_037325665.1 Littorina saxatilis | reverse complement strand
TGACTTATTAAAATGAATGAAAACATTGTGGATGGATATTGACGGCTGTTGCGATGAAAACTGGCATTTACAGCGTCAAATGGGATTTCTAGAAAACGGCTTTACAGCAACATCATACATCAGAAATTCATAATATTTGGCACAAGGATACACATGTATTATATCTACAATCATATAGAACGTGTTTGTTTTTTTAAACAACTACAGTTGAATTTAAATTAATTATTGTAATGAATCTTTCTTTCTTTATTTGGTGTTTAACGTCGTTTTCAACCATTCAAGGTTATATCGCGACGGGGAAAGGGGGGAGATGGGATAGGGGAAAGGGGGGAGATGGGATAGAGCCACTTGTTAATTGTTTCTTGTTCACAAAAGCACCAATCAAAAAAATTGCTCCAGGGGCTTGCAACGTAGTACAATATATGACCTTACTGGGAGAATGCAAGTTTCCAGTACAAAAAACTTAACATTTCTTACATACTGCTTGACTAAAATCTTTACAAACATTGACTATATTCTATACAAGAAACACTTAACAAGGGTAAAAGGAGAAACAGAACCGTTAGTCGCCTCTTACGACATGCTGGGTAGCATCAGGTAAATTCTTTCTCGTCCCAACCAATATGGGACTCCCCCTAACCCGCGGGGGGTATTGTAATGAATATGCAGTGAGAAATTCGTTCATTCTTATGACAAAAGATATCAAAATTCAACTGTAGTCTGTTGTAAAAAAATCGTTCTATATGATTGTTGATACGATACATGTGCATCTTTGTGCCAAATATTAGGAATTTCTGATGTATGATGTCGCTGTTTCCTAGAAATCCAATGTAACGACTGTTTCCATAGCAACGGCACTCTATGTCGATCAGTATTCACAATCCTCCGAAAGCGGCGTATGGCTGCCTAAATGGCGGGGTAAAAACGGTCATACAGGTAAAAATCCACTCGTACAAAAACATGAGTGTACGTGGGAGTTTCAGCCCACAAACACAGAAGAAGAAGAAGAAGTATTCACAATTGTTCTATTTATTTTTATGTCACTTCCCAGAAAACCAGGTTATTCCATGTATTCTCCAAATTCAATTTTACTGCCGCACATTTCCTTAACAAAATGTAAGATTTACTGTACTTTGACCCAGCAATTTTTGTAAGTGGACAGGCCTTAGTTTTATTTCGGTGGCATAATTCAATGCGCTTCGTCAAAATGTCTTGAACTGAAACCAAAAGCAGATGCAAGACTTATGGTCAGTTGGAGTTGTCTCCCGTACTCCTAACTTTAATGTGCTGCAGACAGGTGTGCCCAAACAGCCCATATCACAAACGGTTTGGAATTCCCGAAAACACAAGATCCGCACTGCACAACTTCAGTGCACAAATACGCGAGAGTGCTCGGTCGCTTTTTGAAAATGTGTATCTTGAGAGAAAAATATAGAATAGTGCGCTGTCCGAAGGAATAGAGTTCTTATAGGACAATGACAGCGCTCAGTTCAAAACGATAGGACATGATCACATCTGACCGCCATGCGGCTATGTGAATCAGACATCTGAGCCTTTCAATCCGTCTATGTCGGACGCCTGACGACATCCCCGAGGCTTTTAAATGAAATAAGACCATACGGGCACTAATAGTTGCATACCAAAAATGAACTGCCTCAAGGCTCTCTATGCAGAGTGGTATCTTTTTAAAGAATACATTCAGGTACAGCTTCTTCGAAAGAAAAAATAAATTCACCGCAACCACCAAAACATCTACCTCACTACAGAAAGCAGTCAAAGTGTTGATTTTTGGTCTGTGACCAAGTGGAGGGATGGTCTTATCCCATGTTAAAGGTGAGGACAACTTTTTAAATGAGGCGTAGTGGGCCTTTAAAACATTGACACAAATTTACAATAGCAACAAGTTGTAAAGCTCAGTACAACCAATACTGAGTGGACATTTACTGCCGCTGTTGCTGTAGTTTCCCCATCGATCACAGCTGGACCTGGATAGCACTGCTTTTCATCCACATTCACTGGCCAGGTCTTCGTCATCTTCTGTCCCTACTGACAAATGAATGACAAAGGAACTGATCTTAAATTCAAACACAATGACAAGAACAAGTTTTAAGTATGAGTAAGGAGTAAATTGTGTTTGTAACTGACACACACACACACACTAAACCCACATAAATGCCAAGAGCGTAAACATTCTAATTCCCTGATAGACAAGTTCCAATGCCTACTTTTTAATATGAAATATAGAAGACACATTCCCTGTCAGCGCTTGCTATCAAATTCAAAAAGCAAAGCAAAGGTCTGTAACATCAATCTGCAGGGCTAGAAAAATCTGCAGGTATTATTACTATTAATGTCTGGCAGCTCTCCTGACTGGCCAGGGAAAATCAAACACACACACACACACACACACACACACACACACAAACACACTTCGGTTCTCACACACAAACACACACCAACAGTCAGAATGTAACCAGAACTTGAGACTGAGAGGGAGCATAAAACACAATATGATCATGTAGCAGAACTCTTACCTGAATTGCCATTAGCATGAAATATTTCCCATTTGAGTCTTGACAGCCTCCCGATCATGAAGGAATCAATCTGCTTCTTCCACTGTGCCGGATCGATGCCAACCTGTAATATATATAATATTGGCTGAAGTAACATTCCTCTGAGCAACAAATTTAAAACAGTTAGTTGACAGGACAAGTAGTACTAGGAGCTACATGCAGTATGATATTTAGCTATGTGGAGGAACAACAAACACACTGTCCACAGAACCAGATGAATTTACACACTGCACCCTCCCCCATAAAACAACAACAACAAAAAACGACAACAGACGACCAAACCAACATTAGCGCTTGATTCTTATGATACTGTGGACAGTGGCATTGATATCTTTCTAGAATATAAAATTTTATAAGTCCTTTTACATTGATTTAGTGAAGTTTTGACTGAATCAGTGAACTGAATCTGTTCACATAGACTGATAGAGTGACAGACATACAATGTAGACAAGTTGATGTGTGCATATATATATATACATGCATATTACATAACATGTATATATATATATGTATGTATAACATGTATGCATGTGTGTAGAGCACAAAGGAAAAAAATAATAGAACTTGACACACAGTTTCACTGAGAATGAGATATATCCTGACAGTGAGTGAGTGAGTGACTGTTTACAGCAATACATTGTACTTTATTAAACTTAAAGGTACACACTGAAAGTCATGCGCTTCTAGTATTAAAAATGATTCTAATACTGGAGGAACTGCATGATCATCTTACTGGTGAAATAAAGCTAAGAGGTTCGAGCAGTTCTGTGGTTTGGACTCTTAGGTGTTCATTATTTTATTATTATCCCTGAACATGAATTATAAAAATAAAATGAAAACACTCTTCCAGTCTTGCTCACAGTCACACACACACCTCCATATGAGTTATTCTGACCAGAACTTGAGAATGTAAGGGAGGGGAAGGAAAAAACACACTGTACATCATAACACTGACAGTTGTACATAATAAAACCTCTTCGCCTTACTCTTACCTGATTTGCGGCAGTGGCATCAAATATTTTACTTCTGTCAGTGACAGCCTCAAGATCATGCAGCAATCGGTTGGCTTTTTCAGCTGAGAGGAGACCTTGAAGTTGAACATACTAGCTCTAGCTCTCTTCTGATTGATGCCAACCTGCAAGTAAAATAATTGGGAACGGCCGATCAGAAGGTTACCTATTTGAGTATTTCAAGTTAGACTCAATCTTTAAAAACAAAAAGAATTTATAAAATATTATGATCATGCACCTTGAAAAGAGGTTGCAAAAACGTGGTAGTGATAATCTTCTTCTTCAAATTAATGAGAAAATCCCTGTACAGGGCAACTACGTGTTGGTTCAGTGAACGATACCTTGCGCCTGTGGACTGACAGTCACAGTGACACTGACAGTGACTCGAGTGAGTCGAAATGACACCTGTTGCAACACATACTACCATAAACCCACTCTCAGTTATGAAACGAAACATGGAAACTTACCTCTGGTTAATATGCAAAGGTTCGCCCGTCCCAATTCTCTCGCATTAGCAAACACCATTGCCATTGGAGATTCTGTCCAAACAGATCGCCTTCGACCGCCATTAACTAAAAACCGAAACGCAGTAGGTCTGAAAACCACGCTCAACATCCAAAATAAGGAGGAAAAAAAAGAGCCCAAAACATTTTTTTGGCCAAAAACACTGTTTAAGCCCCACAAATATTTGTCCTTATTTTTTATGAAGCTTAATTTGTGCCCCTTATTTTATGCTCCACAAATACAGTTTGTGGCCCACAAAACCAAAATGTGCCCCACAAAAATAAGCCCAAAAATTTGTGAGGCACATTTCGCGTTTGTGGCCCACAAAAATAAGCCCAAAACGTGTGGGATTACTGACATCGAATGCCAAGGATAACCATGGCACCACCTCACAAGCTGTCAGAATCCTATGTAGCGGTACTTCCTGAAAAATAATTACAAAATCTGTGACATAAGTGTGTGTTGCATAGTCCGGCAGGGTGTTCCTACAAAAGGTGTGGAAAGTGGGGGGAAGAACACGTATTTTTCGTGAATTGATAGAATGGCTTGTTTCATGGCTGGATGGATGGGTGTGTGTGTGTGTGTGTGTGTGTGTGTGTGTGTGTGTGTGTGTGTGTGTGTGTGTGTGTGTGTGTGTGTGTGTGACAGTATGACAAGATCCATGTAAATCTTTCATTTTACCTAGTTAATTATGTCGACAAAAACAACAAAAATAGCATACACATAAAACAAGATCGTGCAATATCTCATATTCACTGTCCCCACTCACTGCGTATTTTAAACGCGTTCATGATGAAGGTTGCAAGTCTAAGTAATATTGATCTGTTTGGTGTCGCTAGAAGTAGCGCCAGTTTAAAGCTTGAAGGACGGTTGTAATATTGTGCAGGTATGTAGTACTCACGAATACCAGCATATTTTGGACATTTCAAAACAAAATGAATTTCATCTTCGGTCTCGTTTGCGCAGAATGGACACAAGTAATCTACAGCTGTTGACGACCGAGTGTGTCGTAATCGATGCACTTTGAGTGGCGAGACACCAAGTCTTAACCTAATCAGGCAGTTTCTTGCTTTGACGTGCTTCAGGTCATTTAAGTATGAAGACATAGATAAGGCTGACTTGAAAGTCCTATAGAAAAGGAATCGTTCTTTACTTTGTACGGTTTCTATCCACTCTTGCTTGTATAATGTGACTAGTCTGTTCTTGAATTCCGTTATGAACGCATTTTCATTTCCAACGCCTTGTTGAATCCAAACTTGGTCAAAGCCGTATTTGTATAGCACGTAGCAAACTGATGACGCCCATGTTCTTTTATTTTGTTCGTGTAAATAAAGCAGCATTTTATAAGCTTTCTGTGGCAATCGATGACTAGGCATTTTCAGGATGCGCAACCAAAATCGTATGGACTTAACAAACGTGTTGACAAATAACGGGTGTCTGCCAGTTTCTCCATACACAAGTGTGTTTGGTGTTTTCATGCTTGTGTTCAGAAACCTCTTAAGGGCAAACAGATGCACCTTTTCAATAGGTGAATGGTCTGCATCAAGGCCCCAGACTTCTGCCGCATAATTGAGCATGGGCTGGATCTGGGATTTTAATAGTTTATAGAATAATGTTTGGTGATCTTTCTCCTTGAGTCCACAGTACCTTAAAAATACCAATCACACCCTTTCTTGCACGCAGCGCTAAATCGTTCAGCGTGTGAGAAAATGTCAACCTTGTAGAAAAGTAAATTCCTAAGTATTTATACATGTTCACAGTTTCCATTACGTTATTGCCATACATCCATTTTTCAATAGCTGCAATGTGACCACCATTTCTGAAGATAACTATGTTAGATTTTTCTAAATTAACAGTCAAGCCAAGATTACAAGCAGTTTGGTATAACACGTTTATCTGGTTCTGTAACCCACACACAGTGTCGGAAATCAAAATAACGTCATCTGCGAACATGAGAATCAATATCTCAATAAAATCTGGGATAAGTTGTATACCGTGTCGTCCTTTTCGCTTAATTTCGTCCGCCAATTCGTTAATGAAAAGTGAGAACAAAATCGGGCTATTTATTTCTCCCTGCTTCAGGAGAGAGAGAGAGAGAGAGAGAGAGAGAGAGAGAGAGAGAGAGAGAGAGAGAGAGAGAGAGAGAGAGAGAGAGAGAGAGAGAGAGAGAGAGAGAGAGAGAGAGAGAGAGAGAGAGAGAGAGTGTGTTATACACGTAGATAAAGAGAGAGAGAATGACAGAGAGAGAGAGAGAGAGAAAGAGAGATGGACAAGGGATTATACAGATGGGCAGACATAATATAGAGACAGACACAGAGAGGCATAGAAAGATATACAGAGACGAAGATAAAGACAGGCAGAAGGAGGCACCAAGAGAGACAGACAGACAGGCAGACAGACAGACACGCAGAGACTGAGAGAGATGAATTTCTTAATGATGAACGAAATCACACACGCACACACACACACACACACACACACACACACACACACACACTGTATTTTTAAATGATTGATTGTCTTTATTCACAAGAACTTTCACTGTGTCTTTGGACGTCACAAACACACTAAGTTGGACATGTACGTTTGGATGTATGCGTGTACATTTCGGAGATTTACAATAGAAGAAACTCTCTGAAATTATAGATGTGCATCCCTGCTGAATGTTCGTGTTTGATATCCATTTCGGGAGGCTTTGCATAGAGTGACGCCATATAATGGAAGGGCGCTAGGTCTCAGCGACGCTTAGTTCTCGAGATAGGTGTGACCACATTACGTCATTTATACTTTCGTCATCGAAGATCTTTCGTATTTCAATCAGTGTCATTTCCCAGTTCTGTGTTCTGCGCTCGTTTTGACTGACTTGACAAGTTGAGAAAACCAATGGCATTTCATTTTTGCAAAGTAACTGAATATGAAAAGAAAAGAAAGCGTGCAGAAGTATGTTTGGGTCCTGCAAGACTTTATGACCAACGATTTCTCCCTTGGAAGAAAATGAAGATACATGTCTGCTTTTCGTCTGCTTTGAAGGTAGGGAGATTTTAAAGCGCACACGGTAAATTGCAAGTCGTATTGGACAAGAATGTTGTTATTCTTCTTTCTTCGAAGTACCATAGATTAGTTCTTGGCCATATTTTCGAGCTGTGCATTGTTATATTAAGGGAAATACACGTTTGAACGCAAATTCGCAAAGCAATTTTAATCATTTGCTCCGGAACTGCAACGTCGATTTGATAAAACAAAAAATTCTGGCTCAATATGCGGAAACATAGGTAGTGTCATAGTTTTTAAATGGGGTTCGAAGAACTGCTCATAATTTACATAGCACTCCGGCCCTGTTCTTTTTTTTTGTCACACCCAAAACCGTTATTTGTTTTGGACGACGCAGCATAAATATAGGTTCTCTTTTATATATAATATTTACGACTTGCAGTTGGGTTTGGGACCTCATTAATCTCGGCTTTCCCCTTTACTGGGGGACAACAACCTTCCGGTGTTTTTTGACAAGAATTAAGAAAAGTGTCGTCACAACCACGTCAAATGTATCAATACGTCATGCTTGAAAACAAAGGGACATAGCCTCTGAATGCTTTTTCCATGGCTGAAAGTGATTGTGAATCTCTTGCTGTCTCTGCGAAGCAATCCATGTTGTTGTGAAGTTTTGACGTGTTTTGTCCACGTGTTTTTAACCGGAAATGTATTGTCTCCCAACCAACCTTCCTTGGATCTATTACTTATGCTGGGTCACAGGGTCCTGCAAGTCGTGAATATCTACGTTTAGATATTTATATATTCGGCGAAACTCCTGTTGACAATGAAATACTCCATTAACACTTTCTACCCCACCTATGTTGACCAAGTGTTTTTTTTAGCCGAGACCAGCTGTGCTGCAGCAGGTCACTCAGAATTGTAGTAACTGTGTAGTAACTGTGTATCAACACGCTGGAAGCGACTGCAGCTAACAGTCTGAGCGGATATATCCGTACCTGGTAAGATAGAGCCATATGAATGGGTACGAATATATCCGTACCTGGGAGACAATGAGTTAAGACAAGAGGTTCATGCATTAGCAAAACCCTTTCCATCAGGAGATTTTGCAGGTTATTGCAACAATTCATAAAGGTATCCATCCTGGGTAAATAAAGTCTCTGCCACCCGGATTAAACTGGTCTCCGATTGATGTTCCGTTGATAATGAAATCCTTCATGTACACGGTGGTGCCAGGATTTAAAAACCCTACCCACCAAGAAAAACTCCAGAAGGTGATGATAGTGTGGTCCATGGAAGACAAGATACTCATGTCCACGGCCGGGGAATGTCCTGTCAAGTAATGCACGTGGTAACCGCCAGGAACGTTGTCCTTGCACCACTGCAGGCTGTTGCTGCCCACCACGAAGACACAGTCAGGGTAGCGGCTGCGGAAGAACGCCATAGATCTGTTGAGGTAGTCTGGTGACACCTGGGGGTAGCCGAGTTTTATGTTGCGCTCGCTAGTCATGTCACCGCGACGCACGTGCACGCCTATCAGAGTGGAGGTGTTGTGCTTCTGTCTGAGTACATGCACCACGTGTGAAGACTCGTTGCGAATCTTGTCAGTAAAGGTCAAAGCTTTGCGGATCTCTAGTTCGTGATGTTCGAAGTATTTGTAAGATACGAGATATGTTCCAATTGTAAAGTCATGGCCCGGATACAAGTGGGTGAACTTGTCATCAAACTTGCAGAAAGATACTTCACGAACAGTTGCTGCCTTCTGGCAGCGGTTTACAAACGTGGACGAATTTGCTGAGATTTGGTTAAAGGTTTTCAGCACGTTGGGTAGATGATGGCTTCCAAAGAAGACAGGTGTTCTGTTGAGGGTCAAGGCCAAGCCTAAAGTGCTGGCGAATTGAAAGAGTTCGTTGCCAAGACGAGCCGTGAACCAGTGACAGAGAAGTCTTTTAGTGTTGTCAGAAGAGTGTGCCACCTGTGATGACGCCTCCAACGATGATGATGGTCGTGGTGGTGCTGGTGGTTGCCGTGGTGGTGGTGGTGTTTGGTACGGCGGTTGCGAAAGTAACAATGGTTGCAAAACAGAAGGGACCTTGGACTGAAGCAGATATATGCCGACGAGAAGACAAGCCACAGTCACAACCCAAAACAGCTCTGCAACATACGATGAAGATACAAGTGAATTAGGTAAGTTGGAGTGCAATTTGTCTGAGGCACACACACACACACACACACACACACACACACACACACGCACGCGCCCGCGCGCGTTCTCTGAAGGGTTAAAAGCAAGATGGAAACAATATTCACCATGGAAGTCAAAGTCAAAACAAGTCGCGTAAGGCGAAATTACTACATTTAGTAGAGCTGTGGAACTCACAGATCGAAACTGAACGCACTGCATTTTTTCACAATGACCGTAGTCCGCCGCTTGTGCAAAACGGAGTGCACTAGTGAAACTTACGAGCCTGTTTAGCGCGGTAGTGGTTTCGCTGTGCTGCATAGCACGCTTTTCTGTGCCTCTCTTCGTTTTAACTTTGTGAGCGTGTTTTTAATCCAAACATATCATATCTATATGATTTTAGAATCACGAACCGACAAGAAATAAGATAAAATTGTTTTTAAATCGATTTCGGAAATTTAATTTTGATCATAATTTTTATATTTTTAATTTTCAGAGATTGTTTTTAATCCAAATATAATATATTTATATGTTTTTGGAATCAGGAAATGATGTAGACTAAGATGAACGTAAATTTGGATCGTTTGATATTTAAAAAAAAAGTATTACAATTTTCTGATTTTTAATGACCAAAGTCATCAATTATTTTTTAAGCCACCAAGCTGAAATGCAATACCGAAGTCCGGCCTTTCTCGAAGATTGCTTTACAAAAATGTCAATCAATTTGATTGAAAAAGAGGGTGTGACAGTGCCGCCTGAACTTTTACAAAAAGCCGGATATGACGTCATCAAAGACATTTATCGAAAAAAGGAG
Source organism: Littorina saxatilis (assembly GCF_037325665.1). Taxonomy (NCBI): domain Eukaryota; kingdom Metazoa; phylum Mollusca; class Gastropoda; order Littorinimorpha; family Littorinidae; genus Littorina; species Littorina saxatilis. The sequence continues at coordinate 5,099,592 of NC_090252.1, read as the reverse complement.
AAAAAAACCGTCTGGGAATATCATACCCAGGAACTCTCATGTCAAATTTCATAAAGATCGGTCCAGTAGTTTACTCTGAATCGCTCTACACAGACACACACACACACACACACACACACACACACACACACACACACACACACACACACACACACACACACACACATACACCACGGCCCTCGTCTCGATCCCCAATCTATGTTAAAACATTTAGTCAAAACTTGACTAATGTAACACGTCGTGTAAGGCGAAATAACAACATTTAGTCAATCTGTCGAACTCACAGAATGAAACTGAACGCACTGCATTTTTTCACCAAGACCGCATACTCGTAGTTTCGTCAGTCCACCGCTCGTCGCAAAGGCAGTGACATCGACAAGCCAGAATAGTGCAGTAATGGTCGCGCAGAGTAGGATAACACGCTTTTCTGTATTTATATATTCTTTTTAGCGTACTGAGTTTGTTTTTAATCCAAACATATCATATCTATATGTTTTTGGAATCAGGGACCGACAAGGAATAAGATGAAATTGTTTCTAAATCGATTTCGGACAATTCATTTTAATCATAATGTTCATATTTTTCATTTTCAGAGCTTGTTTGTAATCCAAATATAACATATGTACATGTATATGTTTTTGGAATCAGAAAAAGACGCAGAATAAGATGACATTGTTTTTGGATCGTTTAAAAACAATTTTTATATAATGACAGGTTTCCGATTTTTAATGACCAAATTAATTAATTAGTTTTAAGCCACCAAGCTGAAATGCAATACCAAAGTCCTGCCTTTGTCGAAGATTGCTTTGCCAAAATTTCAATCAATTTGATTAAAAAATGAGGGTGTGACAGTGCCGCCTCAACTTTTACAAAAAAGCCGGATATGACGTCATCAAAGACATTTATCGAAAAAAAAAGTCGGGGATATCATTCCCAGGAACTCTCATGTCAAATGTCATAAAGATCGGTCGAGTAGTTTAGTCTGAATCGCTCTGCACACACACACAGACACACGCAGACACACACACGCACACACGCACACACACACACACACACACACACACACACACACACACACACACACACACACACACACACACACACACACTACCCCCCGCGGGTTAGGGGGAAGAATTTACCCGATGCTCCCCAGCATGTCGTTAGAGGCGACTAACGGATTCTGTTTCTCCTTTTACCCTTGTTAAGTGTTTCTTGTATAGAATATAGTCAATTTTTGGCTCACGAAGTGTAGCCTATGCGATCGTAACTTTGTCTGTCTGTGCGTGCGTATGTGCGTGCGTGTGTATGTCTGTGGTAGAAACTAACATTTCGTCATTTGAAGACGTCACATTATGGCGTAAGAGGGTTAGACGTCACGCGAAGGAATGTCTCGGTCATTGTTATTTTGAGCGGGCCGAGACTAGTTGGCAGTCGTGTCTGTAAGTAGGCTACATGCAGACAGACAGATCTAGATCTAGTGTCTCGCTTTCTTGCACAGTGTCACCTATGCTTACTGTGTGTGTGTGTGTGTATGTGTGACGGAGTGATTGAGTTTGTGTTACTGTTTGTCGATTTCATACGTGAGCCTTGAAGGCTTCGCCTCTTGTTGTAGAGATTTTAGTCAAGCAGTATGTAAGAAATGTAAAGTCCTTTGTACTGGAAACTTGCATTCTCCCAGTAAGGTAATACGTAGAGGTTACATGCCGAGTCTCAGTGATTATTAAAAATAATGATCGAAGTTAGCGGATCATGAAAAATGCGAGCTTCAGCGAGCTTTTTCATGACCGCGAACTGAGACCATTATTTTTTTTATAATCACTGAGATGAGGTGTGTAACCTCTTTATTCCTCCTTTCTTCAGTTATTCAAAGAAAAGAGGAGTTTTTTTGCGAAAGTTTGATCGAATCCCATTCACTCAACCAGTCAACCTGCGCAGGCGATCGATTAATGCGCGGTTGTATAGTTCCGTGCAAATCATTCCATTCTGTTAACACTTCTTGTCAGTTTTCCTATTTTGGACTAAAATCAAGTACACAGATATGCTGTTATTCTGCTGTGGCGGCAAAGGCAGATATTGTGTGTTCTGTATAATTATGTTTTGGTATCGCTTAGGATAATGTTCGGATTGCAGTCTGTTGTCGAAGAAACTGAGTGAAAAGAAGGGGAACTACTCTTGTCGCTAGACAACGTATGAGTTACTTGCCTTGGGAAATTGCTTGTGATGAACGGTTTGAGCACGGCAGATCTAGATTCAGAAAACAACCGAACTCATGAATTTTATATGGAGATTCATGTGTTCAGGCCTGTAGTTGTTAATTTAGATACGGTATGTTTGTATTGTTTGCTCCAGAGATGTATACTTCGTACATTAGAGCGTTCGGAACTTTTCAGTCGCAAAAAGTAGTACCGAAACAGAACAACTTCTCAACCCATTGCACTATCAAGGATTCAGGCTGTTGCTGGGTCGTTATTTGTTTTTTTGCTGGGTCATTATCGAAAAATTACTACCCCAACAAGTTTACAGAGGTAAAGAAGCAGAGGGGGGAATAAATTGTACTACGTTGCAAGCCCCTGGAGCAAATTTTTGATTAGTGCTTTTGTGAACAAGAAACAATTGACAAGTGGCTCTATCCCATCTTCCCCCTTCCCCCTTCGCGGTTGAAAACGACGTTAAACACCAAATAAAGAAAAAGCAAGTCGCGTAAGGCGAAATTACTACATTTAGTCAAGATGTGGAACTCACAGAATGAAACTGAACGTAGTCCGCCGCTCGTGCAAAAGGCAGTGAAAGTGACGAGCCTGTTTGGCGCGGCAGCGGTTGCGCTGTGCTTCATAGCACGCTTTATTCCCCCCTCTGCTTCTTTACCTCTGTAAACTTGTAGGGGTAGTTATTTTTCGATAAACGCGAGCAGCTTCACAGAAGTTCTGGAAAAACAGGTTCACAACTTGTTAGTCGAAGAGAAACATGATCGCGGGGAGAAAGTTGAGTCCACGATACACACGGTCTGAGATTCCTCATTGCACGGTCAAGTTATCTCAATCATATATATGTTTATGTCTTTTTAAAGATAAATGTGAATACTTCAGTCAGTAAAATAGCAATGTCGCTGGCGAAAGTAAACGTAAATGTGTTTTTGTTTTTGTAAGGAGCTACCTTCAAATACACCGTTTATCTCTTCCAAGTTATTTGACCACACCATTCATAAAAAAAGTTTGTGTTAAAATGTGGTGTGCATTTGCTTCAATGTACGTAGAATGATAGTATATGATCCCCCCAAAACATTGCTCTTAGATTGACTTTAACAAAAATTATTAAATGAAAAATAAGCAAAGCGTTGAGCCGAAACATGTTGGCTCACGGATGACAAGATAATGTCAACACTATTCATCAGAATGATTTGAACTTTTGCAGAATTGTTTTAGACATTCTGATAGATGTTTTGATCCAGACGATTTTCTCTGGGAAAAACAGTTAAAGAGATACAAATGTTGTCTCACCTCCCTTAACAACTTTGACATACGAGGAGAAAGCCAAATTAATTATTTATTCAGAACAGGTTGTTTAGTTTTTGCTATCTTGCCTATCTCTTGTGTTATGTCATTTCTGCTGATACAGGTGTTGAGAGCATGAGCAGTAGAACACGAGAAACGTAGGATAATAACACATAACGAAAAAGCACAAATAACAGAAACAAAGAAAAGAATTAATCGCTGGTGTCTTGACGAGAAGCAAATAACATAGCATAACTGGACAAACATGCAAAATCAGACTTATAATCAAAATGGCCAACAAACAGACACAACACAATTAATCATAATTACAAACAAATGATACTCACTGTTAATGCAGTGGCGACCCATTTTTTCCGAAAAAACAAACAAAAAGAAAATGTTGAAGATCAGCCTTTTAATTGTTTTTGCGAGCTTTGTAAACTGCCCTTCCACGATCTCTAATCTATGCCAGATGTGTCTCTTCCAGATCCACACAATGATTTCAACACTGCAGTTGTTTGTCGACTGTTGATGTCATTCTCACAGCTGGTATATAAGCCCAGACATAAAAATTGTACAGTTGTGAAGTGATTGCACGCGTGGCAAAGTGAATTCATAGCATCAATAGCATAGGATGAACACGTTGCGTAAAGCTATATGAAGACATTCATTGAAAAGCCCTCGAGTGATTCAGTTAATGTGCAACTATCTCTAGGATGAGACGTTTGTGGGGGGTGTTTGTTTAAACATGTTTTAAACTTTTTCCTTACATGTATTACATTACAACATCACCTCTGAGACAAAAACAAAAAACAACAACAAAAAAACAGATAAACACAAAAACGATTGCCACGCTGCAATGTAAGGCTTCTCAGTATTAGTATAAATCACCATCTGTGTGTGTGTGGGTGTGTGTGTGTGTGTGGGTGTGTGTGTGTGGGTGTGTGTGGGTGTTTGTGTGTGTGTGTTGTGAGAGTGTGTGTGTGTGTGTGTGTAAGTGTCCGTGCGTGCGTCAGTTCGTGCAAGCGAACGCGCGCGCGAGTTTGTGTGTGTGTTTACATTAATTTATTTTAAATATTATCATTGTTTAAACATTATCAATATAAAACCTTCTCACGTTCTTTCGCCTTCAAACACGACTGTCAAGGTGTCACCAGACACCTCATAAAGAAGAAAGTGTATCGCCATTAATTTTGCATTAAACACCAATATTGCAGCGTGCATGATTAACAAATGAGGTCACCACAGTGCATCCTTGACCTATGTGTGTGTGTGTGTGTGTGTGTGTTTGTGTGTGTGTGTGTGTGTGTGTGTGTGTGTGTGTGTGTGTGTTATGTGTGTGTGTGTGTGTGTGTGTTTGAAGTATGTGTACGTGCGTGCGCGCGCACTACGTTTGACGCTTGTCGGTACCACGAACTCTGTCTCGTTCCTATAGTTATGATCACACGAAATGAGTCGTCACCCTTGCAGTGAGACACTCATCGACTTTTGCTCAACGTCGGTGATATCAATCAGAAATTGAAACATTATCAAAACCTTACATTAATGGTGTCACCGACCAAGTGCCTATCCCTATTTAACTTTTTTCTTTCTATAGTATTTTTGGCAGAAAGATAACGTAACAAAGCAGACACATGTTTGGTTACAGTCTGTATATAACCTTTTCTTGATCTTGAACATATACGGCGGGGGGGGGGGGGGGGGGGGGGGGGTAGAGGGAAGACACTTGTGATTAATATTTCTTCAAACCGGTGTCTTAAGTGTGCGTGTGCTTGTCCCAAGCTGTAGTGCAACAAGGGTCTATCAGTGTGCGTTTGCTTGTCCCAAGCTGTAGTGCAACAAGGGTCTATCAGTGTGCGTTTGCTTGTCCCAAGCTGTAGTGCAACAAGGGTCTGTCAGTGTGCGTTTGCTTGTCCCAAGCTGTAGTGCAACAAGGGTCTGTCAGTGTGCGTTTGCTTGTCCCAAGCTGTAGTGCAACAAGGGTCTGTCAGTGTTCGTTTGCTTGTCCCAAGCTGTAGTGCAACAAGGGTCTGTCAGTGTGCGTTTGCTTGTCCCAAGCTGTAGTGCAACAAGGGTCTGTCAGTGTGCGTTTGCTTGTCCCAAGCTGTAGTGCAACAAGGGTCTGTCAGTGTGCGTTTGCTTGTCCCAAGCTGTAGTGCAACAAGGGTCTGTCAGTGTGCGTTTGCTTGTCCCAAGCTGTAGTGCAACAAGGGTCTGGCAGTGTTCGTTTGCTTCAGTGAATGATTTATGTCAGTCCGTCACTCGGTTTGTTATGCACGAGAAAACCGTAGTGTGACTGTCCTTTTGTTTTCTTTTTGTGTGTGACTAAAAACACGTATGGTAGACACTCGGTTTGATAGAATACATAGTGACCAAGCATAGTGTGATAGGAAGTGTCTATTTTTGTGGGAATACGTATCCGTCTGTACTGAGCACTGTGTTCGTATACCGCTGCAGTCGCCCTACAAGCTCTTGCGCCAGTGATCCGGAACTGTTTAGATCAAAACGTTTACCGGGCACTGCAACATCTGCACCGGCTTCAGCCTCATTTTCGTTGTTGTTCCCGCGTGAAATTGGCATTTGTGGTGGCACCAACTTAAGTTAACGACTATAGTCGGAACACAGTTCCTAGGGTAAGCACGATAACGGATAGGAAGTGCGTTATGCGAACCGCTCTTTGTAGGTTTAGTGCGCGGGACCCCTTACACACATTTCTAGTACGTGATTTCGACTTCTAGTGCGTATAGGACGCAGGGACGCGCACTCCGGGGAGCCCTAAGCTTTACCACACCAGCGTGTTTTCTTCCTGTGACAATACTCGCTCCAGGGAATGACACGTTAGACCACCCTCGTGCTTGTACCGGGTATATTGCTGTTGTCATGCTATGTGTGTTTTGGCGACGGCACGAACTTCCCAAGTGCAATTGTGTTGGAGTTGGCGACTTTTGTATTGGGGAGCCACTGACAATTGACATACATTGAACAGCGTGCATCTCCTCTTGTTCATGGTGGTGGTGGTTATACAGATGATGACGACGACGACGACGATGATGATGATGGTGATGATGATAATGACGACGATGATGAGTATGATGGTGATGATGATGACGACGATGATAATGATGGTGATAATGATGACGACGATGATGATGATGATGGCGATCTAGACGGTGATTGATGGCAGTGGTAATGGCGTGGATGATGACGATGATGTGCACTCCAACAGAGAAGCCCCTTATGATATTTAACCTTCCGTTCTGTTTCGCTTATGTTTTGTATGTGTATGTACGCGCGTGTGATTGCGCGCGCGCGCGCGCGTGTGTGTTTGTGTGTGTGTATGTGTGTGTGTGTGTATGTGTGTGTGTGTGTGTGTGTGTGTTTGTGTGTGCGCGTGTCAGAGAGTGCGTGTCTGTGTGCGGATTGAATATGTTTAGCACGTGTAGTATCATGCACGATAATAATCTCAACTGAAATAAAAAGGTCAAAGCGAAAGCAAATTCCACTATTTCGTCATATTCACCGAGTGCAATTGCATAGTTACATAATTTCGTTTTGCTCATCCACTGTAATCTTCAGAATCAGTATTTGTTCACAAATGTGGTTTTAAAAGAAAGTTCCCGATGGGTTTTCCGTAATGTTGTTAGCATTCCCACCATATTCGTATTTATGACCAAATTCACCAGTAAAAAGCAAATAACATCAGCATCTTTGGCAAACTAAAAACTTAAATCTGTATTTATAAGTTCTGATACACCGCCATTTATGTTAGAATAAATCGTGAAAGAAACTAACCCGGATTGCCTGTAGTGCAATAAATCAAAACAAGATCGTAACTCCAAAGTGTCAGCACATTTCTCGGGAAAAACCTAGTTCAAAAGGGCTTTTATTTAATAGCACGAACAAAATGGCATTCTCCGAAATGTTTAGTTTGCACTCATGCAACCACTGGAACCAAGAAAACATAACCATCAATCATAAAATATCATGCAAAGCTGACTTTGATTTCAGTTGGTGTGACACTGAATTTCGCACTCATTTTTGGAGACCCGATGTATCATGCGGCTATTGACCGTGCAATATGCTTCGCATATCATGTATTAATGCTATTGGCAATAGCACCTTGCCTCGGGCAACTCTCTATGTTGATCTTCAATGTGTATGCCTATATATGCGCAGTCACATCGGCTAACAAAGGCAGAAGCCCGTCCCATGAACCAGAATGTTTGACGAGGTGTTGCTTACTTTAACGTACTTCTCCCTTGAGCTTGCCCTGTCTTAGCCGTAGCACGAATCTCATCAAGCGAAACATTGATCGGGCGCTGCGTCTTTTTACATTCAGTCAATACTTGACTGAATGATTTAACGACG
>NC_090252.1:5066733-5086733 GCF_037325665.1 Littorina saxatilis | reverse complement strand
AACGTGGAATCGATTCTGAATCGAGTAAGCCAAATGGGTCCCAAACCCGTTTCGCCCGTTCTGCCGACCTGAAACGCAAAACAAAAGAATTGTGCGATTCAACTAAATTAATTTCTATTCGACTTCATTACTTTCTTGCAACTTATGAACCTTTACTTAAAACTTTTAAATGGTCTGAAAGTAGTGTTACCGCGTACTTATCGATGCACTCATTGGTTTTATTTTTTCAGCGACGGTCACTTAGTTTAAGGTTGCAAAAGGGCTAAGTCTCGCTGGCAACAGTTTTACCCTGCACAGATCGCAACAGTGCCGCTAGTAGTCTACACTTTGTGTTTGATGGTAGAATGGGATATACAGATTACAACACTCGTGGTTTTTTATATGGCTTGTATTTCAGTCAAGACCCAGCGGGAATATCAATCGAGAGCCACTCGCCAGAGGCTCGTGTCTCCCGATGATATTCATCCGCTGGGTCTTGACTGAAATACAAGCCATATAAAAAACCACTCGTGTTGTAACCTATACATATCCCATGACCTCCCTTCTTTGTCTCTGTTACTTCAGTATGGGTATATATGTTGTATTTTTATAGCTCAATAAATACATCATGGACTCCAAAAAATATATGATAGTGCAGATTCCGATTTGGGCAAAGGACTACTTTCCTCTCGACCTTTGACCTCGCGCCGAACAATGTGACACATTTGTATGAAGTTCTAAAATCGTATTGCACGGCTCAGAAAACCATATCAGTTGCACGCAAAAATGAATCTCAGAACTGATCTGATGTATGAGATGCAATAAGCAAAAGTTTCTTTCATTATGAAAGCAATGCAGGTCGAAAAAAACCGAACATTCAACTTACAAGATAACCAGATGCTAGGGAACCAAAACAAAAACACGAGTACCCTCCCCTTGCATCGTTAGCAGACGACTTTTGAGAATCTGTCGGTAGTGTGTTTTGGTGTGCGCCTTCAGCTATCAAACATCGGCTGTTTCACGTGTTTTGCGAGCAAGTCTACTCTTTTGCCTGGCTCTGCAGTAAGTCCACATATTTTTCCGTAATCCAGTCATATTCCTTCAAAATGCAATCAATCGGCGGTGACAGACGTGTCGGTCGCGTTTTCCTCTCACCCATACCAGTTTAAGTTCATCCATGCAAACACACTCGCAAAACAGTTTATCACGTAGATACATTTCAAATAGGGAGCAAATGGTTAAATCTAAACCTACATATTTGTTCCCTAAAATTTGCTTCTCTGTCAATAAGCCTAATTACACACGTTCGAGAAAAACAACGTGGAATCGATTCTGAATCGAGTAAGCCAAATGGGTCCCAAACCCGTTTCGCCCGTTCTGCCGACCTGAAACGCAAAACAAAAGAATTGTGCGCTTCAACTAAATTAATTTCTATTCGACTTCATTACTTTCTTGCAACTTATGAACCTTTACTTAAAGCTTTTAAATGGTCTGAAAGTAGTGTTACCGCGTACTTATCGATGCACTCATTCGTTTTATTTTTTCAGCGACGGTCACTTAGTTTAAGGTTGCAAAAGGGCTAAGTCTCGCTGGCAACAGTTTTACCCTGCACAGATCGCAACAGTGCCGCTAGTAGTCTACACGTTGTGTTTGATGGTAGAATGGGATATACAGATTACAACACTCGTGGTTTTTTATATGGCTTGTATTTCAGTCAAGACCCAGCGGGAATATCAATCGAGAGCCACTCGCCAGAGGCTCGTGTCTCCCGATGATATTCATCCGCTGGGTCTTGACTGAAATACAAGCCATATAAAAAACCACTCGTTATGTAACCTATACGTATGTGTTTAGCGTTGAAAATATGCTCAAAATATGCTCATTGGCTTTTTTAGCGAGTGTACATCGACAATTGTAATTCAATCAAGTTGGCGTTTTAATGAAACAGATCCTGTGATTGGTCAAAATGCCCCAACTCATTAAAAATTACCGGTCATTAATTACACATTAAAGGTCATCCACATTGAAAAATGAAACTTTGCACAAAATATCTACATACTAAGTGAAGTCGCATGCCGAAAATCTTTTTTCCGAAAAATGCTTCTTGTTTTTTATATTGAATAAAATCTACTTCGGATAACCTTTTTCACCTGTGAAAACCGCGCCCACGTGATCATTTGCCTCGTGACGTCAGCGTATGTAGTCAACAATGGCGGCGCATATCTCGGATAGTGTTAGTTCTGAACCAAAACGAAGAAAAACTTCCAATGGCCTATATTGTGCGGTTGGGCGATGCACAAATAAACAAGCCGATGGCTACACCTTGCACCGCTTCCCGAAAAAAGAACCAGTCCGTGATAGGTGGGTACGTTTCGTGCAAGAGAAAAGAGTAAACTTTGGCCCAAAGTGTGGGACACCGACTTCGTCGTCTGCGATTTGCCATGAACATTTCGAAGGTGACTACTACCCTCCACGTGAGGCATTGATGAGAAGTTTCGGAATTAAAACAATAAGGACTCTAAAGCCTGGTTCAGTCCCAACCATCCATCGGGGATGTCACACGCGAAACACACAGATGAAGCGCGGTGCGTGTTTTCACATAAATATCGGTCAGTGTCAGCTTGACCCGTCCAGCTATCGCCCTGTGTTTGGGTTTGTAAAGAACACGGCTGGCAGTGCTCACTGGTACGGTCAGTGTCAGCTTGACCCGTCCAGCTATCGCCCTGTGTTTGGGTTTGTAAAGAACACGGCTGGCAGTGCCCACTGGTACGGTCAGTGTCAGCTTGACCCGTCCCGCTATCGCCCTGTGTTTGGGTTTGTAAAGAACACGGCTGGCAGTGCTCACTGGTACGGTCAGTGTCAGCTTGACCCGTCCAGCTATCGCCCTGTGTTTGGGTTTGTAAAGAACACGGCTGGCAGTGCTCACTGGTACGGTCTGTGTCACGATCGGGTGACAGAGACCAAGAAAGTGTCACTCAGTGGAGTGCCTGTTCTTGGTCGATTATGATAGAAAGCGCCTGTACGTGATATTGGGCTACAGCAGAGTTTGCTGACAGTGCTCAATGAACACGGAGGGTTTGCTGCGCACGAGTTTTACAGTGGAGGTTTCTGCTGTCATAGGGCTGACGGTTTTTCGCTGACAGCGCACACGGGATTTTCAGGGATTGAGTTTCTCGTGTCTTTTTTCTGCTTGGGGAGGCAGAATTGTGTATAGCTGGACTGGTTTTGTGACAAGGTCAGTCACGTGTTATTGGCTAGGTTGTCTGACTGAGACACAAGGGCGGCGCACTTGACACCCAGCGGCAGAAGGGGAAGGATCTAATACACAGTTTCTAGAGTATGATGGTTTTTCACCGAATATTGTATTCGGCACTCTAGGGGAGCTTCCACTAGTTATTCCTTCTCACTGCCACATATTTTGCTGTGGACAAGTCGTCAACATTCCTTCGTCGGCGATGGCTTTCGCATAAGGATTCGACAAGGGGTTCTGGACGTTTTTGGTCACTGTTGACAAACAGAGGCTGTTCCAGGGAGGAAGCGGATTTTTGCTTCCATGAGAGTACAATCATAGGCTTTTGAGGTAATAAATCATTATTTAACGCTGTTGATGAGTCTGTGTTTGTGGAATGAAATACTCTCTGTTGTTCTTTCCAGGTTAGCGCATAATTTACTCTCTGTGACGCTAAAATACTAATCTGTATATGGTTTTTGCAGATAGGGAGAGAAGGACGGAAAATGACTGTTTTGTTGTTGTAAAAAGTCCGTTTTGTGCAGGCCCACGTGCTCGATGAGATGTTTAAAGATGACATGTTTTAAGGTGGTGGGTGAGGGGTAGCTGACATGTTTAGTGCACCGATGCTTTCTGTTTGCAGCCTTCGTTCGTTTCTGTCGGTTTCCTGTAACCGCTGCACGGCTGCCTTTTGACGGGGCACTGCTAGCTGCAGACGTTGGAGCTGGGACCTGAGGAAGCTACGCTAACCGGCTAACCAGCAGACCGGCTAACCAGCAGACCGGCTAACCAGCGAACCGGCTAACCAGCAACCCGGCTAACCAGCAACCCGGCTAACCAGCATACCGGCTAACCAGCATACAGAAAGAAAGCTAAGTGCACCGTGTCTTACGCACCCCGTTGACCACCGTTGTCTTTTTCTTATCTGTGATTTCATTGGAGTAGTGACAACGTGGGGTGTGTGACCCCTGCATGAACTAGAGCTTTTGAACAGAACATTCTCATTTTGACTGTATTTACACGGGTTCAGCGTGTTACTATAATTTTCTATATACTACTGGCATTTTGTCAGTGACCACGGGTTTTTTACGTGTTGAGAACGTAAAAGGAACATATTTTGAGTGAAGGCTCGAGGGAGGTGGCGAGTTTATACATAAACAGGCGTCTGAAACTTATACTTTTGTTGACTCTATTTAATTGTATGACTGCGAGAGTGGATCGTGGTGTGGTTAGTTAATTAGTAGTAATTAACCGGTTCATAATCACATTAAGTGATATATTGAAACGTGACACATGGGGGCCAAGCCGGGATTTACTCAGTTAATTTCCAACTGATAAAGACCCACCAATTAAGGATAACTAAGAGCAGATAATCTCGTCAGTGCTCGACTTATTTTCTGCTTGGTGCTACCCTTTTTTGTATAGTTTTGATCATATACCACACCTTAAGCGATTCACATCTTGCAGGAAATGTAAATTGTAATTTGTGAGTTATTGTATGCGCTAACTGTGATTATTTCCCTTTCCTTTGTTTGTGAATCTTTGTTGTTGTACGTTCAGAGTTTTCCGTTGCAGAGAGCTGAGCGGGGTTAGCGGATTTGTTATTCGTTTTACTCAGTTTTCTCTACATTGTTGTTTCGCATTCTGTAACAGGTTATATTTCTATAGTCTTGTTTTACTTGGATTTTTCTCCATATTTTGACTTTGTTGGAATTTTTGGGGGGGAAGGGTCCGAGGACTTCTGTCCTAACCAAGGCTGTGGGAGACACTCTGTTTCACCGCAAAAAGCAGCCGATAAAGTAGGCCACGGCTGTGGGAAACATTTTGTTTCACCGCAAAAAGCAGCCATAAAGTAGGCTACGCGATTTGTTCTACACCGTTTGGATTTTTCTTCTGCATTTTCCGGTTGCTGGATTTTTGTATCCACCGCTTTCATCACCGCGTGTTCTAGCTATAGCCGCGTTAGACTTACTTTTGTGATAAAGCTTTGCTAAAACTAACCATGGCTACAGGGGGATCTCCTACGAGGAGAATAACTTTCGAGACTCCTGGCAGCGAGCAACCGACTGAGCGAGACGCACGCGTTAGAGCCCGAAGCGTTCTAAAACGCTTAGAAGTAGAACGGAAGGAAGAATTTGAGCGACTGACAAGAAAAGAAGAACGTGACCGACAGGACAAGAAGGACGAACTTGACAGACAAGAAAGGGAACGACAGGCAGAACGAGACAGACAGGAAAGGAAAGACGAGCTTGACAGACGAGAACGGAAAGAGAAAGACGAACTTGACAGACAAGAAAGAGAACGAGACAGACAGGAAAAGAAAGACGAGCTTGAGAGACAGGAACGACAGGCCGAACGTGACAGACAAGAACAGAAAGACGAACGTGACAGACTAGACCGGAAGGAACAGGCGGATCGCGATCTCCAGCTAGAACTAGCTAGGCTACAGGCCGAGAAGGGTACGCTTACTCAGGCTAGCGCGCCGACGTTTGTTGCCGACCGTACGAGACTGCCGACGTTCGACGATGACAAGGACGAGCTCGACGACTTTTTACGCCGGTTTGAGCGCATTGCATCCGACCAGAAGTGGGACGAGGCCACGTGGGCTAGCCGCCTTAGCACCTGCTTAAAGGGACGCGCATTGCAGCTCTACAACGCTTTGGATGACGACGAGGCGAGAGACTATCAGGCACTAAAGAAGGCGTTACTCCAGCGCTTCAACCTGACTGCGGAAGCCTACAGACGACGTCTGCGTAACAGCAAGAGACTGAGCGGCGAGCTGAGTCATCAGTTTGTGGCACGCCTTAATCTCTACCTGCGGCGCTGGGTGGAGATGGCCGAAAAGGACTGGACCGTCAACGACCTTGCCGACCTCATTGTCATGGAGCAACTGATGTCCAGCCTGCGACCTGAGGTGGTGACCTTCGTGCAGGAACACCAGCCAAAGACTACTCAGGAGGCAGCCGACTGGATCAGAGTACACGAGGACGCCCAGGCGATCTCCGGCAAATCTTCAGGCTCACGGCCGGGAAAATCGGGAAATTCGGGTTCTTCAGGACCCAAGGACGGGAAGGACGATCAGGGACACAAAGGATCAAGTTCCAGAACTGACATCCAGTGTTACTACTGCAACAAGCGGGGTCACGTGAAGAAGGACTGCCACAAGAGACAGGCTGACCAGAAGGGCGTACACTTTGTTGGCAGCGAGGAGTTAAGGGACGTCACGAGCTCATGCACAATTCCACAACTCTGCGTTCCGTGCTCCAGGAAACATTTCCAGCCCCACTGCAACGTTTACGTTAACGGAGTGAAGGGCGAAGGTCTGCGGGACACAGGAGCAGACATGATAGTGGTTCGGGCGAGTCTAGTTCCAGCTATGGCCTACACAGGAGACAGCATCAGGGTGAGAATGGCCGAGGCATCTCACGCTTACGACTTGAACACGGCAGTGATCAAGGTCGTAACACCGTTGTTCACGGGGACCATTGTGGCCGTCGTCATGGACGATCCTCCATGCGACCTGCTCATTGGAAACCGGGTTCAGTTTGTGGACGGCGTCACCAGGGAGGTTCCCGTTTATCGGTCTCCCGACGTCATTTCAGTGCTCACGCGGGCACAGGCGGAGCGAGAGGACAAACCTCTCAAACCCCTACCTGCTGCACGAGCTGCCCTGGGGAACGTGACCCCCGCGCTTCTCGCGAAGGCTCAGGCATCTGATCCGACATTAGCGACTCCTCGGGAGCACGCGAAGTCGGGGAAGGTGAAGCTGAGCGGGAAGCATGGGAGGTCAAAGTTCCTCAGGGACAAGAAGTTGCTCTACCGTGAGTTCAGCAACCAAGAAGGTACATTTAGACAGGTTGTCGTGCCTCGCGAGTTTCGCGAGGGTGTCATGGCAACGGCACACGACTCGATTCTGGGAGGTCATCTTGGTACCAAGAAGACCACGGATCGTGTCTGGCGCCACTTTTACTGGCCAGGCATCTGCACGGATGTCCGACGTTTCTGTGCGTCCTGCGATAAGTGCCAGAAGGTGGTTGCCAAAGGAAGGGTGAGGAAGGTCCCCTTAGAGAAGATGCCGCTCATCGACGAACCCTTTCGTCGGGTGGCAGTGGACATCATCGGGCCCATCTTGCCTGCGTCTGAGGACGGAAACAGATACATTTTGACCATGGTGGACTACGCTACTCGATACCCAGAGGCGATCCCTCTGAAATCGATTGAAGCCACGCGAGTAGCTGAGGCTCTGGTTACTATGTGGTCCCGGCTGGGAATTCCATCAGAGGTACTCACCGACAGAGGCACGCAGTTCACGGGAGGAGTGATGGCGGAGGCAGCACGACTGCTATCACTGGAGCAGCATTTCACCACTCCTTACCATGCTCAGTGCAACGGACTGGTGGAAAGGTTCAATGGCACCTTGAAGACCATGCTGAGGAAACTAGCTCAGGAGAAACCACGCACGTGGGACAGGTACATCCCAGCATTGCTTTTTGCATACCGCGAGGTTCCTCAGGAGAGCTTGGGCTTTTCCCCATTTGAGTTGTTGTACGGCAGACAGGTACGCGGTCCCATGGCTATCCTGCGTCAGGCTTGGACGGACGAAGAAGCTGACGAGGAGGTGCAGACGACAGCGACCTACATCGTAGAACTCAGGAACAGGATTGAAGAGACCTGCAAACTGGCTCAAGAGAACCTGGGAAGAGCAGCACAGCGTTACGCGCGAGGATTCGACCGCAAGGCACGGCCGCGCAGCTTCAAGATTGGAGAACGGGTGTTGCTACTTCTACCTGTCAAACACAACAAGCTACAACTGCAGTGGCAAGGACCTTTTGAGGTGACAGCGAGGGTGGGCCAGAACGACTACAGGATCATGATGCACGGGAAAGCACGCCTGTACCATGCCAACTTGCTGCGCGCCTACATCGAAAGGACTGCCTACGGGGAGAAGAACAAAGACAAGAAGAGCAAAGACAAGGAGACAGAGAAGGTTGCAGTCATCAGGGGTGAAACGAGGGGTTGCTCGTTCTTGAGGACGACCTTTCTGTCTGGAAACAGACCATCAACCTCTGCAATATCTTCAGGTTGCAAGGTTGGCAAACGCCAGACTTATGCGCTGGGCGTTGATTCTCCAACCGTACCAATTCACGGTACGCGTCATTCCGGGCGCCAACAATGTTGGAGCTGACTTTCTCTCTCGGGCTGTAGAGGAGAACATGACTGTGAGCGAAACCGAGGTTTCGTCTTGAAGAGGGGAGGTGTGTCACGATCGGGTGACAGAGACCAAGAAAGTGTCACTCAGTGGAGTGCCTGTTCTTGGTCGATTATGATAGAAAGCGCCTGTACGTGATATTGGGCTACAGCAGAGTTTGCTGACAGTGCTCAATGAACACGGAGGGTTTGCTGCGCACGAGTTTTACAGTGGAGGTTTCTGCTGTCATAGGGCTGACGGTTTTTCGCTGACAGCGCACACGGGATTTTCAGGGATTGAGTTTCTCGTGTCTTTTTTCTGCTTGGGGAGGCAGAATTGTGTATAGCTGGACTGGTTTTGTGACAAGGTCAGTCACGTGTTATTGGCTAGGTTGTCTGACTGAGACACAAGGGCGGCGCACTTGACACCCAGCGGCAGAAGGGGAAGGATCTAATACACAGTTTCTAGAGTATGATGGTTTTTCACCGAATATTGTATTCGGCACTCTAGGGGAGCTTCCACTAGTTATTCCTTCTCACTGCCACATATTTTGCTGAGGACAAGTCGTCAACATTCCTTCGTCGGCGATGGCTTTCGCATAAGGATTCGACAAGGGGTTCTGGACGTTTTTGGTCACTGTTGACGAACAGAGGCTGTTCCAGGGAGGAAGCGGATTTTTGCTTCCATGAGAGTACAATCATAGGCTTTTGAGGTAATAAATCATTATTTAACGCTGTTGATGAGTCTGTGTTTGTGGAATGAAATACTCTCTGTTGTTCTTTCCAGGTTAGCGCATAATTTACTCTCTGTGACGCTAAAATACTAATCTGTATATGGTTTTTGCAGATAGGGAGAGAAGGACGGAAAATGACTGTTTTGTTGTTGTAAAAAGTCCGTTTTGTGCAGGCCCACGTGCTCGATGAGATGTTTAAAGATGACATGTTTTAAGGTGGTGGGTGAGGGGTAGCTGACATGTTTAGTGCACCGATGCTTTCTGTTTGCAGCCTTCGTTCGTTTCTGTCGGTTTCCTGTAACCGCTGCACGGCTGCCTTTTGACGGGGCACTGCTAGCTGCAGACGTTGGAGCTGGGACCTGAGGAAGCTACGCTAACCGGCTAACCAGCAGACCGGCTAACCAGCAGACCGGCTAACCAGCGAACCGGCTAACCAGCAACCCGGCTAACCAGCAACCCGGCTAACCAGCATACCGGCTAACCAGCATACAGAAAGAAAGCTAAGTGCACCGTGTCTTACGCACCCCGTTGACCACCGTTGTCTTTTTCTTATCTGTGATTTCATTGGAGTAGTGACAACGTGGGGTGTGTGACCCCTGCATGAACTAGAGCTTTTGAACAGAACATTCTCATTTTGACTGTATTTACACGGGTTCAGCGTGTTACTATAATTTTCTATATACTACTGGCATTTTGTCAGTGACCACGGGTTTTTTACGTGTTGAGAACGTAAAAGGAACATATTTTGAGTGAAGGCTCGAGGGAGGTGGCGAGTTTATACATAAACAGGCGTCTGAAACTTATACTTTTGTTGACTCTATTTAATTGTATGACTGCGAGAGTGGATCGTGGTGTGGTTAGTTAATTAGTAGTAATTAACCGGTTCATAATCACATTAAGTGATATATTGAAACGTGACAGTCAGCTTGACCCGTCCAGCTATCGCTCTGTGTTTGGGTTTGTAAAGAACACGGCTGGCAGTGCTCACTGGTACGGTCAGTGTCAGCTTGACCCGTCCAGCTATCGCCCTGTGTTTGGGTTTGTAAAGAACACGGCTGGCAGTGCCCACTGGTACGGTCAGTGTCAGCTTGACCCGTCCAGCTATCGCCCTGTGTTTGGGTTTGTAAAGAACACGGCTGGCAGTGCCCACTGGTACGGTCAGTGTCAGCTTGACCCGTCCAGTTATCGCCCTGTGTTTGGGTTTGTAAAGAACACGGCTGGCAGTGCTCACTGGTACGGTCAGTGTCAGCTTGACCCGTCCCGCTATCGCCCTGTGTTTAGGTTTGTAAAGAACACGGCTGGCAGTGCCCACTGGTACGGTCAGTGTCAGCTTGACCCGTCCCGCTATCGCCCTGTGTTTGGGTTTGTAAAGAACACGGCTGGCAGTGCCCACTGGTACGGTCAGTGTCAGCTTGACCCGTCCAGCTATCGCCCTGTGTTTGGGTTTGTAAAGAACACGGCTGGCAGTGCCCACTGGTACGGTCAGTGTCAGCTTGACCCGTCCCGCTATCGCCCTGTGTTTGGGTTTGTAAAGAACACGGCTGGCAGTGCCCACTGGTACGGTCAGTGTCAGCTTGACCCGTCCCGCTATCGCCCTGTGTTTGGGTTTGTAAAGAACACGGCTGGCAGTGCTCACTGGTACGGTCAGTGTCAGCTTGACCCGTCCCGCTACCGAGCTGTGTTTGGGTTTGTAAAGAACACGGCTGGCAGTGCCCACTGGTACGGCCAGTGTCAGCTTGACCCGTCCCGCTATCGCCCTGTGTTTGGGTTTGTAAAGAACACGGCTGGCAGTGCCCACTGGTACGGGCAGTGTCAGCTTGACCCGTCCCGCTATCGCCCTGTGTTTGGGTTTGTAAAGAACACGGCTGGCAGTGCTCACTGGTACGGTCAGTGTCAGCTTGACCCGTCCCGCTACCGAGCTGTGTTTGGGTTTGTAAAGAACACGGCTGGCAGTGCTCACTGGTACGGTCAGTGTCAGCTTGACCCGTCCCGCTATCGCCCTGTGTTTGGGTTTGTAAAGAACACGGCTGGCAGTGCCCACTGGTACGGTCAGTGTCAGCTTGACCCGTCCCGCTACCGAGCTGTGTTTGGGTTTGTAAAGAACACGGCTGGCAGTACCCACTGGTACGGTCAGTGTCAGCTTGACCCGTCCCGCTATCGCCCTGTGTTTGGGTTTGTAAAGAACACGGCTGGCAGTGCCCACTGGTACGGTCAGTGTCAGCTTGACCCGTCCAGCTATCGCCCTGTGTTTGGGTTTGTAAAGAACACGGCTGGCAGTGCCCACTGGTACGGTCAGTGTCAGCTTGACCCGTCCCGCTACCGAGCTGTGTTTGGGTTTGTAAAGAACACGGCTGGCAGTGCCCACTGGTACGGTCAGTGTCAGCTTGACCCGTCCCGCTACCGAGCTGTGTTTGGGTTTGTAAAGAACACGGCTGGCAGTGCCCACTGGTATGGACAGTGTCAGCTTGACCCGTCCAGCTATCGCCCTGTGTTTGGGTTTGTAAAGAACACGGCTGGCAGTGCCCACTGGTACGGTCAGTGTCAGCTTGACCCGTCCCGCTACCGAGCTGTGTTTGGGTTTGTAAAGAACACGGCTGGCAGTGCCCACTGGTACGGTCAGTGTCAGCTTGACCCGTCCAGCTATTGCCCTGTGTTTGGGTTTGTAAAGAACACGGCTGGCAGTGCCCACTGGTACGGTCAGTGTCAGCTTGACCCGTCCCGCTACCGAGCTGTGTTTGGGTTTGTAAAGAACACGGCTGGCGGTGCCCACTGGTACGGTCAGTGTCAGCTTGACCCGTCCCGCTACCGAGCTGTGTTTGGGTTTGTAAAGAACACGGCTGGCAGTGCCCACTGGTACGGTCAGTGTCAGCTTGACCCGTCCCGCTACCGAGCTGTGTTTGGGTTTGTAAAGAACACGGCTGGCAGTGCCCACTGGTACGGTCAGTGTCAGCTTGACCCGTCCCGCTACCGAGCTGTGTTTGGGTTTGTAAAGAACACGGCTGGCAGTGCCCACTGGTACGGTCAGTGTCAGCTTGACCCGTCCCGCTATCGCCCTGTGTTTGGGTTTGTAAAGAACACGGCTGGAAGTGCCCACTGGTACGGTCAGTGTCAGCTTGACCCGTCCCGCTATCGCCCTGTGTTTGGGTTTGTAAAGAACACGGCTGGCAGTGCTCACTGGTACGGTCAGTGTCAGCTTGACCCGTCCCGCTATCGCCCTGTGTTTGGGTTTGTAAACAACACGGCTGGCAGTGCCCACTCATACGGTCAGTGTCAGCTGGACCCGTCCCGCTATCGCCCTGTGTTTGGGTTTGTAAAGAGCACGGCTGGCAGTGCCCACTGGTACGGTCAGTGTCAGCTTGACCCATCCAGCTATCGCCCTGTGTTTGGGTTTGTAAAGAACACGGCTGGCAGTGCCCACTGGTACGGTCAGTGTCAGCTTGACCCGTCCCGCTATCGCCCTGTGTTTGGGTTTGTAAAGAACACGGCTGGCAGTGCCCACTGGTACGGTCAGTGTCAGCTTGACCCGTCCCGCTATCGCCCTGTGTTTGGGTTTGTAAAGAACACGGCTGGCAGTGCCCACTGGTACGGTCAGTGTCAGCTTGACCCGTCCCGCTATCGCCCTGTGTTTGGGTTTGTAAAGAACACGGCTGGCAGTGCCCACTGGTTACGGTCAGTGTCAGCTTGACCCGTCCCGCTATCGCCCTGTGTTTGGGTTTGTAAAGAACACGGCTGGCAGTGCCCACTGGTACGGTCAGTGTCAGCTTGACCCGTCCCGCTATCGCCCTGTGTTTGGGTTTGTAAAGAACACGGCTGGCAGTGCCCACTGGTACGGTCAGTGTCAGCTTGACCCGTCCCGCTATCGCCCTGTGTTTGGGTT
Source organism: Littorina saxatilis (assembly GCF_037325665.1). Classification (NCBI taxonomy): domain Eukaryota; kingdom Metazoa; phylum Mollusca; class Gastropoda; order Littorinimorpha; family Littorinidae; genus Littorina; species Littorina saxatilis. The sequence goes on along the minus strand of NC_090252.1, from coordinate 5,073,727 downwards.
TGTAAAGAACACGGCTGGCAGTGCCCACTGGTACGGTCAGTGTCAGCTTGACCCGTCCAGCTATCGCCCTGTGTTTGGGTTTGTAAAGAACACGGCTGGCAGTGCCCACTGGTACGGTCAGTGTCAGCTTGACCCGTCCCGCTATCGCCCTGTGTTTGGGTTTGTAAAGAACACGGCTGGCAGTGCCAACTGGTACGGTCAGTGTCAGCTTGACCCGTCCAGCTATCGCCCTGTGTTTGGGTTCTATTTGTCGCATTATTATATTTTTTAAATTTATTTATTTTGTTGGTAAATCACTAATTCCTTTTAGTATTTTCGTTTTAAATAAATGAAATTGCGATTTTACCACCACATTGTGGAGATTGGTTATATGGAAGTTAAAATGTGTTGTCGGTCTCCGCCACAAGTTGCGGAAAAGTATTGAAACAAATTTGAAAAAAAAGAAGAACATATAACGTGGATGCATACAAATAATTATATGGTATGCAAAAGTCGCTGAAATAAAATTCAGCGGCACGAACAACAACTCATGATGTGTGTGATAGCGTGAGGAGTGTGAACAATATGTTGACGTGTGTTAAAACATCATGTACATGTATCAGCATTGCCAACCCAAACTTTGAAACGTAAATGACTTTATGACAAGTCATAAATATATTCAGGTGTGCATTATTTGGCCAAGTGTGTGTGTGCTCGAATAATGTCAAATTTGTGACATACTATGATCAATACTTGAATGCTTAACCTTTGCCGTGCTTCCTGGGTTCACCTGTACCCAGAGACACACTAAAATCATTGTAACTCTGGAACCATTAAAGGTATCGTTTTGAAATTTTAAGTATCTCTCACACACCTAATTTGCTCTCTGTCTGCAAATTTTTAGTGTGTACATGACAAAACATCAGAATTAATTGATTATGATAATTTACATAAACACTACCGATGGCGCGGGTTCACACATACCCATACTTTTAAAGAGTAGTAGTGATTGTAACTATCCCTCTGCCGACGGCGCGGGTTCTGCTACACCCATAATTACCAAAGCGGCGGAACAGTGTCTGTCTGCCTGTTTGTCTCCAAGAGACTGTCTGTCTCTCTGTTTGTCTGTCCGTATCTCTCTGTCTGTATGTCTGTTGTCAGTTGCTCTGTCTGTCTGTCTGTCTATCCGTCTATCTGACTGTCTGTCTATCTGACTGTCTGTCTCTGTCTCTCTCTCTCTGTCTGTCTCTCTCTCTGTCTGTCTCTCTCTGTTTCTCTCTCTCTGTCTCTCTCTCTTAGTCTCTCTCTCTCTGTCTCTCTCTCTTAGTCTCTCTCTCTGTCTCTCTTTCTTAGTCTCTCTCCCTCTCTCTTTCTTAGTCTCTCTCTCTCTCTTTCTTAGTCTCTCTCTCTCTTAGTCTCTCTCTCTCTCTTTCTTAGTCTCTCGCTCTCTCTCTCTTTCTTAGTCTCTCTCTCTCTTTCTTAGTCTCTCTCTCTCTCTTTCTTAGTCTCTCTCTCTCTCTTTCTTAGTCTCTCTCTCTCTCTTAGTCTCTCTCTCTCTTTCTTAGTCTCTCTCTCTCTCTCTTAGTCTCTCTCTCTTTCTTAGTCTCTCTTTCTCTCTCTCTTTATTAGTCTTTCTCTCTTTCTCTTTCTTAGTCTCTCTCTCTCTTTTTTAGTCTCTCTCTCTCTCTCTTTCTTAGTCTCTCTCTCTCTCTTTCTTAGTCTCTCTCTCTCTTTCTTAGTCTCTCTCTCTCTCTTTCTTGGTCTCTCTCTCTCTCTCTTAGTCTCTCTCTCTCTTTCTTAGTCTCTCTCTCTCTCTTTCTTAGTCTCTCTCTCTTTCTTAGTCTCTCTCTCTCTTTCTTAGTCTCTCTCTCTCTCTTTCTTAGTCTCTCTCTCTCTCTCTCTTTCTTAGTCTCTCTCTCTCTTTCTTAGTCTCTCTCTCTCTCTCTCTTAGTCTCTCTCTCTCTTTCTTATTCTCTCTCTCTTAGTCTCTCTCTTTCTTAGTCTCTCTTTCTCTCTCTTAGTCTCTCTCTCTCACTCTTTCTTAGTCTCTCTCTCTCTTTTTTAGTCTCTCTCTCTCTCTCTCTCTTTCTTAGTCTCTCTCTCTCTCTCTTTCTTAGTCTCTCTTTCTCTCTCTCTTTCTTAGTCTTTCTCTCTTTCTCTTTCTTAGTCTCTCTCTCTCTTTTTTAGTCTCTCTCTCTCTCTTTCTTAGTCTCTCTCTCTCTCTTTCTTAGTCTCTCTCTCTCTCTCTTTCTTAGTCTCTCTCTCTCTCTTTCTTGGTCTCTCTCTTCTCTCTTAGTCTCTCTCTCTCTTTCTTAGTCTCTCTCTCTCTCTTTCTTAGTCTCTCTCTCTTTCTTAGTCTCTCTCTCTCTTTCTTAGTCTCCCTCTCTCTCTTTCTTAGTCTCTCTCTCTCTCTCTTTCTTAGTCTCTCTCTCTCTTTCTTAGTCTCTCTCTCTCTCTCTTAGTCTCTCTCTCTCTTTCTTATTCTCTCTCTCTTAGTCTCTCTCTTTCTTAGTCTCTCTTTCTCTCTCTTAGTCTCTCTCTCTCACTCTTTCTTAGTCTCTCTCTCTCTTTTTTAGTCTCTCTCTCTCTCTCTTTCTTAGTCTCTCTCTCTCTCTCTTTCTTAGTCTCTCTCTCTCTCTCTTTCTTAGTCTCTCTCTCTCTCTCTTTCTTAGTCTCTCTCTCTCTCTTTCTTAGTCTCTCTCTCTCTCTTTCTTAGTCTCTCTCTCTCTTTCTTAGTCTCTCTCTCTCTCTTAGTCTCTCTCTCTCTTTCTTATTCTCTCTCTCTCTCTCTCTCTTAGTCTCTCTCTTTCTTAGTCTCTCTCTCTTAGTCTCTCTCTCTCTCTCTCTTTCTTAGTCTCTCTCTCTCTCTCTCTTTCTTAGTCTATCTCTCTCTCTCTTTCTTAGTCTCTCTCTCTCTTTCTTTGTCTCTCTCTCTCTTTCTTAGTCTCTCTCTCTTTCATAGTCTCCCTTTCTCTCTTTCTTAGTCTCTCTCTCTCTCTCTTTCTTAGTCTCTCTCTCTCTCTTTCTTAGTCTCTCTCTCTCTTTCTTAGTCTCTCTCTCTCTTTCTTAGTCTCTCTCTCTCTCTCTTTCTTAGTCTCTCTCTCTCTCTCTCTTTATTTGTCTCTCTCTCTCTCTCTTTATTTCTCTCTCTCTCTCTATCTTTCTTAGTCTCTCTCTCTCTTTCTTAGTATATCTCTCTCTCTCTCTTTCTTAGTCTCTCTCTTTCTTAGTCTCTCTCTCTTTCTTAGTCTCTCTCTCTTTCTTAGTCTCTCTCTCTTTCTTAGTCTCTCTCTCTCTCTCTCTCTTTCTTAGTCTCTCTCTCTTTCTTAGTCTCTCTCTCTCTCTTTCTTAGTCTCCCTCTCTCTCTTTCTTAGTCTCTTTCTCTCTCTTTCTTAGTCTCTCACTCTCTTTCTTAGACTCTCTCTCTCTCTTTCTTAGTCTCTCTCTCTCTCTTTCTTAGTCTCTCTCTCTTTCTTAGTCTCTCTCTCTCTTTCTTAGTCTCTCTCTCTCTCTTTCTTAGTCTCTCTCTCTCTCTCTCTTTCTTAGTCTCTCTCTCTCTTTCTTAGTCTCTCTCTCTCTCTCTTAGTCTCTCTCTCTCTTTCTTATTCTCTCTCTCTTAGTCTCTCTCTTTCTTAGTCTCTCTTTCTCTCTCTTAGTCTCTCTCTCTCTCTCTCTTTCTTAGTCTCTCTCTCTCTTTTTTAGTCTCTCTCTCTCTCTTTCTTAGTCTCTCTCTCTCTCTCTTTCTTAGTCTCTCTCTCTCTCTCTTTCTTAGTCTCTCTCTCTCTCTCTTTCTTAGTCTCTCTCTCTCTCTCTTTCTTAGTCTCTCTCTCTCTCTCTTTCTTAGTCTCTCTCTCTCTTTCTTAGTCTCTCTCTCTCTCTTAGTCTCTCTCTCTCTTTCTTATTCTCTCTCTCTCTCTCTCTCTTAGTCTCTCTCTTTCTTAGTCTCTCTCTCTTAGTCTCTCTCTCTCTCTCTCTTTCTTAGTCTCTCTCTCTCTCTCTTTCTTAGTCTCTCTCTCTTTCTCTCTCTTAGTCTCTCTCTCTCTCTCTCTCTTTCTTAGTCTCTCTCTCTTTCATAGTCTCCCTTTCTCTCTTTCTTAGTCTCTCTCTCTCTCTCTTTCTTAGTCTCTCTCTCTCTCTTTCTTAGTCTCTCTCTCTCTTTCTTAGTCTCTCTCTCTCTTTCTTAGTCTCTCTCTCTCTCTTTCTTAGTCTCTCTCTCTCTCTCTCTTTATTTGTCTCTCTCTCTATCTTTATTTCTCTCTCTCTCTCTATCTTTCTTAGTCTCTCTCTCTCTCTTTCTTAGTATCTCTCTCTCTCTCTTTCTTAGTCTCTCTCTCTCTCTCTTTCTTAGTCTCTCTCTCTTTCTTAGTCTCTCTCTCTTTCTTAGTCTCTCTCTCTTTCTTAGTCTCTCTCTCTCTCTCTCTTTCTTAGTCTCTCTCTCTTTCTTAGTCTCTCTCTCTCTCTTTCTTAGTCTCCCTCTCTCTCTTTCTTAGTCTCTCTCTCTCTCTTCCTTAGTCTCTCACTCTCTTTCTTAGACTCTCTCTCTCTCTTTCTTAGTCTCTCTCTCTCTCTTTCTTAGTCTCTCTCTCTCTTTCTTAGTCTCTCTCTCTCTCTCTTTCTTAGTCTCTCTCTCTCTCTTTCTTTGTCTCTCTCTCTCTCTCTCTCTCTCTCTCTTTCTTAGTCTCTCAGTCTCTCTCAGTCTCTTCCTCCCCCTCTCCATCCCCCTCTCCCTCCCCTGCAAGAAGTCGGTGAAGGGAGAAACTCGATGCAACCACTGAAGTAGCGCTGTGGGTTTCCCTGAACCCACCCCGTCGTTAGAGAAATAAACGGTAAAAACCCTCTTTCAAATGTATGGGTTCAGACAAACCCGCATCGTCGTTAGAGGAATAAACGGTAAAAACCCTCTTTCAAATGTATGGGTTCAGACAAACCCGCATCGTCGGGAGTGTGTAGTCAAAAGCGGCATCCGGCAAAGGTTAATGTGTGTGTACTTTGAGCAAGTCTTTACAAGAACTGACTTTCAGTGGTAAATTAACTGTTAGCTACACATAGCTTTGTGGACTAATGATTGTGCTTTTCGTTATCTGAGAGGATGGGTGAATGTGCCTGTGAATGTTTATGTGTTGGTTATTGTTTACTTGAGACAGGATGGAAAGTAAATTTAACTTGGAGAAAAGAGTAAGTTGTTGAGTTTATTGGAAAAGTAAGTTGTGTACTGAAGAATTTGTTATGTTGACAAAACAGTTTAAAAAAGAGCAGACCTGACTCTGCAAGTGATAACTTATAACTACTTGTTTCAATGACTTTGAGGTATGAGTGAGGTGAGACACCACCACACAATCCACATGTGAAATATATCTGACCGTTTTCGCTGTCTCATGGTGACACAAAAACAAAGGTGGATGTGACAATGGCAGTATTAACTTGTTTTTATTAGTTAAATTCGTATACACATTTGAAAATCATAAAAAGCTGTGAACACTCCCCACCCACCCCCATGCTCCTTGCACACAAAAATATACCAACTACACTATGCATGTTACAAACTACATGATTTTACTGTTGCACTTCTGTATCTTAAACATAAATAAATAAACACACTTTTTCAAATCAATGTGTGGCACAAGCTGAACCAACTACAAACACACATCAACATAGTTTTCTCGTCAATGTAATAATAATATTTATTTTCTCGTCAATGTAATAATAATATTTAATCACAATGACAATGTAATAATAATATTTAATCACAATGACAATGTATTATCAATAAAATTGGAACACATAAGGATGCAAAAATGGGCTGATGCTGTCATATAATGTAATATTACTCTGGGTCCCTATAACCCACGTACTGCCCATCTGCACTAGGAAACTGTTCTCTAATTCTTGCAACCGCACAAGCTGGTAAGGTGACCCTGATGTCTCTCCCCAGCCATTTCCAGACCCACCGCACAAGCATGCGGTAAGCTACATACCGATACCGCCTGGAAAGAAAAACAAGCATACAGTATTAATGACAGTATCAATCAATCAATCAATATGAGGCTTATATCGCGCGTATTCCGTGGGTACAGTTCTAAGCGCAGGGATTTTTTTAATTTTTTTTTATGCAATTTATATTGCGCACATATTCAAGGCGCAGGGATTTATTTATGCCGTGTGAGATGGAATTTTTTTTACACAATACATCACGCATTCACATCGGCCAGCAGATCGCAGCCATTTCGACGCATATCCTACTTTTCACGGCCTATTATTCCAAGTCACACGGGTATTTTGGTGGACATTTTTATCTATGCCTATACAATTTTGCCAGGAAAGACCCTTTTGTCAATCGTGGGATCTTTAACGTGCACACCCCAATGTAGTGTACACAAAGGGACCTCGGTGTTTCGTCTCATCCGAAAGACTAGCACCCACCACCTAGGTTAGGAAAGGGGGGAGAAAATTGCTAACGCCCTGACCCAGGGTCGAACTCGCAACCTCTCGCTTCCGAGCGCAAGTGCGTTACCACTCGGCCACCCAGTCCACAGTACACAAAGTGTACAATCAGGATACTTGAAAACATTCCCCATATTGCTTTGCTCAGAATTAGCACATGCGAATAAATGAATTGTCTTGAAATAAAAATGAATATCTGACAATTAATTTTCATTTTTATATTTAGTCAAGTTTTGACTAAATATTTTAACATCGAGGGGGAATCGAAACGAGGGTCGTGGTGTATGTGCGTGTGTCTGTCTGTGTGTGTGTGTAGAGCGATTCAGACTAAACTACTGGACCGATCTTTATGAATTTTTTTTTATGTTATTGTTATTTGTTTTTGCACATCTATGACATAAATCTATTTATAGTATCATGATTACAATTCTAAAAAAAAAATAACTTACTCATTAGCATCCTGTATAGCCCTCCCATACTGCTGGTTGTACCAGTGATAGCATGTCTCCAAGACATAGTGGTCCAAGCACACTGATCTGAAGCCAGGGTGGTCAGTGATGCAGCCCACCCCTGT
>NC_090252.1:5041733-5061733 GCF_037325665.1 Littorina saxatilis | reverse complement strand
CTGTGATGAAGAGGGATAACTCAACTTGGTATCTAACACTATTTCTGAACACTGTAACCACTTTAGCACTTTCAATTTATTTTTTTCTGTCATCCAAGCTTTAAATTCAGCTTATAAAATGAGTAAACAAGTGTGTTTTTTCTGAATTCACCAGTTAAATCACTCTGTTGGGTGTTCATTTTTGCTTCCCTATTTCTGTTATGAAGTTTTTGATCATCTGATTACCTTGCCTTTCTATTTGGAAGATAATATGCACTCTTTTCTGAAGAATGGGTAGGGGGTAGGGGTAGTAAAAGCATCACAGTTCAAGATTTTGCGCGACAAGAGGTGCGTTTCTTTTAACTGTGATGAAGAGGGATAACTCAACTTGGTATCTAACAATATTTCTGAACACTGTAACCAGATTTGCACTTTTAATTTATTTTTTTCTGTCATCCAAGCTTTAAATTCAGCTAATAAAATGAGTAAAAGAAAGTTGTTTTTTTCTGAATTCACCAGTTAAATCACTATGTTGCATGTTCTATTTTGCTTCCCTATTTTTGTTCTTAAGTTTTGATCATCTGACTACCTTGCTTGTCTATTTGGAAGATAATATGCACTCTTTTCTGAAAAATGAGTAGGGGGTGGGGGTAGTAAAAGCATCACAGTTCAAAATTTTGCGCGACAAGAGGTGTATTTCTTTTAAAATTTGTGAAGAGGGATAACTCAACTTGTTATTTAACACTATTTCTGAACACTGTAACCACTTTAACACTTTTAATTTATGTTTGACTGTGTTCCATGCTTCAAATTGGGCTTCAAAAATGGATACATAAGGTGTTTTTTTCCAAATTCACCTGTAAAATCACTATGTTTGATGTTCTATTTTGCTTCCCTATTTCTCTTCTTCAGTTTCTGATCAATCGATTGTTTTGTTGTTAACATATTCACAATACAATATCACAATTTCTTCAGTAGGGTTTGCGTGAAAAAATTTCATACCTATGCTCAAACTTCAGTCGCTATCTCAAAATGTTGCGCGACAAGCTCTATTGATTTTGTTTTTTCCTGATAAACAAAACACTGAACTAACATAAAAACAAGAGGCGAAGCCTTCAAGGCTCACGTAAGAAATAGACAAACAGTAACACAAACTCAATCACTCCGTCACACCCACACACCCACACACACAGTAAGCTTAGGTGACACTGTGCAAGAAAGAGAGACACTAGATCTAGATCTGTCTGTCTGCATGTAGCCTACTTACAGGGACACGACTGCCAAATAGTCTCGGCCCGCTCAAAATAACAATGACCGAGACCACACACACCACGCGAGAGAGAAAGACTACAGGGAGGCATGCCGTCATGATGCATTAATTGACGTCAAACACTTTTGACCGTGACGTAATCTTATGCGAGCTTTATCCATAGTCTTGGATAACCACTCACACATAGACTCGGAAATGTTAAAGTTTCTACCACAGACATACACACGCACACACACACACACACACACACACGCACACGCACAAACGCACAGACAGACAAAGTTACGATCGCATAGGCTACACTTCGTGAGCCAACAAAGTTACGATCGCATGGGCTACACTTCGTGAGCCAACAAACCTTTAAAACTGCCTAACCACTTTGAAATATGGCCTCAGGTGTATACTCCAGCCTTAACTCTGCTGCTGAAATAATGCATTTGCGTAGGTTATCATAATATCCTCGTTTTTAAATTCCTCGAGGTTAATTTTGGTTGATAGGTCCTGTAAGGTGGGCCAGTTTGCTTTACTATTAACATAATGTTCCTGTGTGCTGGACTCTGTTATGTCGGGATCGGCGTTAGAAATAGTAGTTTGGCTGACCGGATATAATTATATATGTCGTAACGAAATCTGGTAATTGCCGAATTCGTGAAATCGGCAACCTATTTGCCGAATTCGTGAAATCGGCAATCGCTTGCCGAGAACGCGAATTCGGCAGGCTATTGCCGAAATTGTGAAAGGCCTGATTAAAGTTGTCGAATTCGTGAAATCGGCAACTGATTTCACGAAATCGGCAATCGATTTCACGAAATCGACGATTTTGTCGATTTCACGAATTCGGCAACTTTAAACAGGTTTTGGTACAACAGAATTTTCTGTAGCCGATTTGTCACGAGTTGACTGAATAAATGAGATAGAGGAAGGTAAATCGGTGAATATGGCCTTGTGTGTGACTGCGTGTGTATATGTGTGTGTGTGTGTGTGTGTGTGTGTGTGTACGTGTGTGTGTCTTGTGTGGTGGCGGTGGTGGTGGTGTGTGTGTGTGTGTGTCTTGTGTGGTGGTGGTGTGTGTGTGTGTCTTGTGTGATGATGGTTTTGGTGGTGGTGTGTGTGTGTGCGTGGTGTGGTCTTGCGGGTCTTGTGTGGTGGTGTGTGTGTGTGTGTGTGTGCGTGTCTTGTGTGGTTGTGGTGGTGGTGGTGGTGGGGGTGTGTCTTGTGTGGTAGTGGTGTGTGTGTGTGTGTCTTGTGTGGTGGTGGTGGTGGTGGTGGTGGTGGTGGTGTGTATGTGCGTAGAATGACAATGGCATGAACAAGCACGGCATTTTTGTTTGTTTAATAATTATCATTGCTGAAGACCATGCATGTGCAAATTTCAGGGAAAAGGGGAAATTTCAGGGAAAAGACAAGTTGGAAAAGTAAATAAACAGAAATTGCTCAAGACGACATGTAGTATCCGTGTCTAAGGTAAGTTAAGCAACAAAATACAGGGACAAGAAACAACTGAAAATAGTAGTACGGTAATTGCTCAAGACCATGTATGTGCAAGGTAAGTGATGTTACGCCACAACGTCAGTCGCACGAAACGTCGGGGACAAGAGAAGTCGAAAAAGTAGGAAAACAGCAATTGCTCAAGACGACATGTAATATTCGTGTCTAAGGTGAGTATAAGCTACCATAACGTTCCAGGAAAATACAAGGACAAGAAACAACTGAAAATAGTATTATTGATCAAGACCATTTATGTGCAACGCAAGTGATGTTACGCCACAACGTCAGTCCCACGAAACGTCAGGGACAAGAGAAGTCGAAAAAGTAGGAAAAGTGTAATTGCTCAAGACGACATGTAATATCCGTGTCTAAGGTAAGTATAATGTATCATCCATGTGTAATGTTACAAGTAAGGTAACACCACAACTTTCCACGACGTCTTATTTGTTGGTACATTTCCCGTTTCTTGGGTGGCAGTGGCTGTTGCACTTCACGGCGGATTTCTTGCATGTGCATCGTTTTGATGAGCAGGTTGACCCGCAAGAGCACTTGGAAAACCCTTGTCCGCCATGAGCGGAGTGCAGACCAGCAAGTGTTGAAATCATTGTATTGTAATCCTTTCTAATTTGTAGAATGTGCACGCTAAATTTCTCTTTTCTGATGGCATCATCAAACCTGTCGGCAAACAGCGCCTCCGTCATTAAAAGCTTCCTTGTTATGAAGGAAATTGTGAATATAATTTGGGCTCCACATTTTTCTTTTTAAAGGGTGACTATTTTTCACCGTTTATTTCAATTACATAAAGACCGATATGCACGTGAAAGTGACTGAACATTGTGGAGTTAACTCCAAGTCGACGGGGTTACCACAGGACGAAGAAGAAGAAGAAGATGAGCACAGAGAACAGTTCAGTTTGCCATCAGACGCGTGACAGCTCAGCTACACTACATTCTGTTGCACCAAAACATGTTTAACGTTGCCGAATTCGTGAAATCGACAAAATCGTCGATTTCGTGAAATCGATTGACGATTACGTGAAATCCGTTGCCGATTTCACGAATTCGACAACTTTAATCTGGCCTTTCACGATTTCGGCAATAGCCTGTCGAATTCGCGTTCTCGGCAAGCGATTGCCGATTTCACGAATTCGGCAAATAGGTTGCCGATTTCACGAATTCGGCAATTACCAGATTTCGTTACGACATATATATATATATATGGGACACTGTCCAGTCTGAGTACCCCAACATCGTGTTATAGTTACAAGGGTTAAATCGATAGCAGTGAGACTCTGTATGACCGTGTCTGGTAACCTTGTCACCGATCCGTCATGTCACCGATCCGTCATGTCACCGATCCGTCATGTCACCGATCCGTCATGTCACCGATCCGTCATTTAATAGTTGAACTTTTGAGTTTAAAATATCATCAACCAACTCTCGTGATCTGCTCGCTGGGTAGTTTAATTCATTAGTTTCCAGGAGCAGTGTCGTTCGTTAAAAACGCCTACCACCACCCAGTGTACTGAGTTATAATAGTAATAATAATAAAACATTCTTTTATAGCGCTGTTCACCGTCAAATGGCAGTCTCATGGCGCTTTACATTAGACATTAAAATTCAACATTTTACATATAAAAAGTTTCCTCGTAAGAAATAACATACAAGCATTAAAAGTTATGGTTAGTTTCTGCTATTCCGTCGGTGCAGTGTTTAGCCTTGCACCCTTTGGGATAATACACGTTTAATATGTTTAACCTTTTACTAGTTTTAAGGTTAATCTGAGTTACGCAGCATAACTAAGGTTGGTGCGGCAGAAGGTTCACACTCGCATTTGCTTCCCTTTGTTCACTAAAACCACTACTGGAGAATAATAAAAGCCTCAATTTTGGAAGTTTATTATAATATACATTGAGCGACTGCACTGCTATGACGTCACACTTCTCGTGGACTTAAAAACCATTCAGTTGTTTTAGTGCTCCAACAGTTCCACTGTACTATGGTAATGTCATGTTTACATGTAGTCAAGTTTTGACAGGAGGTTGCAAGTGGCTAAATCAACCACACACACACTCTCACACTGGCTGAACGACGTTGATGTGAAAAACCAGAATCGTCTCTTGTACTGTGTGTGTTTTGTGCGTGCGTCAATGCGCGCGCGCGTACATGTGTGTGTGTGTGTGTGTGTGTGTGTGTTTATGGGAGAGAGAAATGGCCGACCTGTCCTTGTCTTCTCTTAGTCAGTCAGTGAGCTCTCTCTCTCGAGTCCTTTTGCATTAGTAAAGTACATCTCCTGATCTCTCTCTCGCTCTCTCTCTCTCTCTCTCTCTCTCTCTCTCTCTCTCACACACACACACACACACACACACACACACACACACACACACACACACACACACACACACACACATATAAGAAGAATATGTAGGTGGGTGGGGGAGGGACATAAGTCACCAGTCGACTGGCAGCCATCGACTGGTTGCGCTTCGCGGAGCGCATTTTGTTTTTCAGCCTAATGCTATGTGTGATAAGCATCCGAGGCTCCGCCAGTCCTTTTCTTTCAGCCTAATGCAATGTGTGATAAGCATCCGAGGCTCCGCCAGTCCTTTTCTTTCAGCCTTGTGCTATGTGTGATAAGCATCCGAGGCCCCGCCAGTCCTTTTCTTTCAGCCTTGTCGAGTGTTGTCTTCTTCTTCTGCGTTCGTGGGCTCAATCTCCCACGTACACTTGTTTTTTTGCAATCTGTTCATTTGTTTAACTGCGTTTTTGCCGCTTTCGGAGGAAGCATGCTGGGTATTTTCGTGTTTCTATAACCCACCGAACTCTGACATGGATTACAGGATCTTTTCCGCACAAGACCAAGTGCGCACGGAAACGATCCTGTAATCCATGTCAGAATTCGGGCTGGTTATAGAAACACGAAAATACCCAGCATGCTTCCTCCGAAAGCGGCGTACGGTTGCCTAAATGGCGGGGCAAAAACACGAATGTACGTGGGAGTTATAGCCCACGAACTCAGAAGAAGAAAAAGAAGAAGAAGTTACAACCCTCGAAAATAACGATGTGTCTTCTCTCTCTCTCTAATTCTCTGTTTTTGTTCCCCCCCCCCCCCTCTCTCTCTCTCTCTCTCTCTCTCGCTTATCTCTTTGACACAAACCCATGCACACACACACACGTATTTTATGTTTGTTGTTTAATCAACGTATAATACGTAGTGTTCGTTCCTTTTAAAACACAAACAGGATGAATATAACATATTTTCAAAAGGTTGTAACTGAAAGAAACTAGTAGATATATACAACTGGATTCAATACAATCATGCAACACACAAAAATGTCACAAACATGTTTATACTAGCTATACAATTAGCTCTTTCCCTACACTTTTTGTTTTCATAAAGCAGTAGGTGGTCCTTCGAGTAACAACTGGGACCGTTAATTCGTTGCAGTTTTTGTTTCTTCTTTTTTCAATGTTGTTTTGTTGTTGTTGCACATTAATTTGTCAATAAAGTGAAATCAACCTATCAGCCGATCTTAGAAAGTACCCAATTATTAAAGATTGCAACCCTTATTTGCAAGCTAATGGTTACGTTTTTACAAAAAACAAACACGTTTTCGGTGAAGCAAGGTACAAACATTCTGGCATGTATGAAGAAAAGGAAAAAAATACAACAATAAATTCAGAAAAGGTTATACAAGTATCGAGTTAAAAATGAACGATTGATGAAAATTAATGACAAACTGAAAACAAAAGTACACTTTCATGATATTGTGATAGTGCAAACAGGGAAGTACATAGAGATTAACATATCTGAAGAATGTAAACGTTTATTTTGTACAACTTTTGCAAAGCTACAAAAGGAAACGACAAGTAAAAGTAAGCATGTTTTATTGTTGTTGCACATTAGTCAATAAAGGGAAATCAACATATCAACTGATCTTTTATTCACCGATATCAAACATTATGGCAAGGATTGAAACCGCTGTTTGCATGATCTAGCAGCCTTGTCGCTCAAAACATGCCTTAAACAGCGCGCATTTCTATTTTTCCCAAAGAATGTTTGGTTGGAATTTGGTGCCAACAAACAGTTGCTTCCTTTGGCTCAAAACATTGCTTAGCCTTAAAAATAAGTAGGTTTTCCGGATTCTCTCTGCCCAAGTGCAAAACCGTTTTTAATGCCTTTCATTATTTTTTCATACAAAACGGCAGGTAAACTTAAAGGCATATGTACGCGCTCCCGTGTTTACAAAGTGTAGTTTGCCCATAAGACCATATAATGACGATATGTCACCATGCGCGGACCATAATACATGCATTACAGCTTGTTCTAGCCTCTGAAAAAGTGAGGATGTCAACAAAGCCGCGGTGTTAGCTCCCTTGCATCAACGTTACATGTGTTGCCAAATCTATAAATAGGACGATCCAGATCAAAATGAAAATTAACATATCTCAACATTGAAGGGGTCCTAGACCACAATATTTTGCAGGGAACCTAATTTAGGCCCCCCCCAAAAAAAAAGGTGTGGTTACGGTAACATAGCCAAAAAAAATAGGGTAAGTAGGTAGGCAATCACTTTTTTTTTTTTAACTTTTTTTTCTAATGTGTACAAATTAAACCTACCGTACTTGACAGGGAAATAAGTGTGCGACACGGGCGCTTTCGCTTTCATTCCGTTTTTTGCACTCGGTTTTTTTTTTTTTTTTTTTTTTTGACAAATGTAATAAAAAGTTATAGGATCGGCCCCTAAAAATAGGGTAGGTCGGGTTACCGTAACCACACCTATTTTTTTTTTAGGCCTTAGCATGTCTCCAGCTGCTGGTAAAGCAATTAGCGTGTATAGTCATCGAGTACATATGCCTTTAAGTAATCGTATTCATTGTGTCATCCCGTTCCTTCATTGTTAGAGGAGGTTCAAAATTACAACATTCATATTTTTGCAGTTTCGGAGCAAACGATCCAAAGTTTTTGCGAGTATTATATTCATATATTTTTGTCACGTAATCTAACAATACACAGCTCGGAAAAAAGCAACGAACACAATCATTGTCCAATCCTAATGGTATTTTGACGTGTTACTGTATGTACACAGTAAAATCTCCCCAATTTCAAAGCAGACGACAAGCAGACATTTTCATTATTTTTCTTCCAAGGATGAATTCGTTGTTTTACAAAGTCTTTCAAGACCCAAAGGCACTTCTCCACGTTTTCGTTTCTTTTTATATTCAGCTGGGTCGCATGAATAAGATGTCATTACTTTTCTCAACATTTCAGGTCAATCAAAACGACAGAAGAACACAGAACTGGGAAATTACACTTATTGGACAACTAACATATCTGGGAATTAGAAAGGTGAAATGACGTCATATGCAAGCTCGTGGTCAAACCTATCTCGAGAAACAAGCCTTGTACAGAACCAGTGCCATTCCTTTGTATCATGATCGCCAAAGTCTGCATTCAAAAGACTATCTGCTCTGGCAAGTATTAGATGTTCCGCAACTTGCAAACCATATTTTAATCAAATAATCTAATCTGAATCAGCTTTAATGAGAAAGCCAGTAAAGCTGGAAACCTCCCCCAAGAAATTCTGTCTATTTTTGTTGTTAAACTCGACCCAGACTCGCTGGCCTTTGTCAAGATGTACAGCACCTTGGCAGGATCCTGCGTCAGAACTAAGTGAAGAGTGAACTCGACACACTGCCACATCGCCCGCCATGATATGTGAGTTAAAGCGAGACCTGGTGGTGGTGACGGCAAAAAAATAATGTCCGCAGACGGGAGCCGTGAAGCTACCGGTGCAAGTTGTAGGCTTGGCCGTGGTTCAAGATCACTTTATCCCACAGGATTGTATTGGTGATGTTCTTGTCTGACGACAATCTGACGTTAAAGATGGACGGCTGGGTGGTCAAGTCTGTCGATTACAGAATAAAACCGGTTAGACAGCAGAACCCCTATAATCTGATCAGCCGAACACAGTTATAGTCACTGAAAATTGGAGAAAAATAACCCCGAAAATAAATTCCGAACGAATGATGGTGTTTAAAGATGGAATAGGGCTTAATGACCGGTGAGGGTGACGGGGAGGGGGGGGAGAGAAAGAGAGAGAGAGAGAGAGAGAGAGAGAGAGAGAAAGAGAGAGAGAGAGAAAGAGAGAGAGAGAGAGAGAGAGAGAGAGAGAGAGAGAGAGAGAGAGAGAGAGAGAGAGCCCCTCCCCACACAACTATTACATCTTCTGAGTGTTGTTTTTGACTCACCTGCACAACCCAGAGAGGGTGTGTAGAGAAAACCCGTGAAGGAGGACGCACTTGCTCTGTATGAATTGCTGGTGCCGTAGGACTGAACCCACACCTGTTGGCCTCTGGACAGTTCAACAGCTCCCTGGCACGATCCTGCGTCGTCCTCTCTCTTAGAATCAATCCGGCACACTCTAACGTCGTCAGCCATGATGTCTACATTGGCTTTTCGAAACGGAGCCCTTGTGTTGACGGCAAAGAAGTACAGCCCGCTGACAGGAGCTGTGAAGTTTCCTGTATTTGGATCGTAGGCACATCCCTTGTTAAAGATCACATTGTCCCACTGGAGTTTTTTCGCGTTAGACGCAAAATCAGCGTTTGAAGAAAATCTAGCGTTGAAGCCGAACCAGGGTGTAGCCATGCCTATTGAACACACAATGCATTTTGTCTTTACTGCAAATCTAAAACTGTTTTACTTCAAGGATGTCATTAGCCCGCTAGAAATATTCACTAGCCCCATATCTCTTAAAACAGTCATAACGACACAATGAAAGTATACATGACTCAGGCTTTTATTTCACACACAGAATAGGCGAGCGATGATACGATCCAAAATTGTGCTACGATCAGCGAGGAATAGGCTTTACTATGTAGCATCTTGTCTGGCATTTGTGTACTATTCGGCATGCTATCACGGAAGTTGCATCCAAAATGTGAGCATTATATCTATATGCTCGGGCGACTTTGTATTTTTCAACACGAGCCATGTTTATTTCGTCAAAAATACATTTAAAAAAATATGCGCCGGTACGGACTTTTTACTCGATATAAGACTTGCTAATCTACCGGATATTTCTGCATTTGATTGGCAAAAGAGAGAGAGAGAGAGAGAGAGAGAGAGAGAGAGAGAGAGAGAGAGAGAGAGAGAGAGAGAGAGAGAGAGAGAGAGAGAGACAGAAGAGAGACAGACAGAGACAGACAGCCAGACAGACAAAGAGACAGAGAGACAGAGACAGGCAGACAGACAGAGACAGAGACTGGGAGACAGAGACAGAGAGAGACAGAGATAGCGGCAGAGACAGAGAAACAGATTGAGAGAAAGTTAGGGGTGGGTGTGGAGTGGGAGCTCAGTGTTAGGCTACAGTAACAGTTCGTACAAGCACTTCAGATGGGGTTTCTTTATATCTTAATTATGAGCTGTTGGCCTGTGTTGTCTTTCATTCACTTGAAATTGTGACATGTTTCCGTATAGACGCATACACAGCCTGCCACATCCCCTAATCGGTTTACTTCACGCAGGTAATTAGTGCAGCGCGGCCGAGCGTGGCGAGCGGCAGGCCCCATAAACGTGTTAGATAAGGCCAAAAAAAAAAATTGGTGTGGTTACGGTAACATATCCAAAAAAAATAGGGTAGGTAGGTAGGCAATCACTTTTTTTTTTTAAACTTTTTTTTCTAATGTGTACAAATTAAACCTACTTGACAAGGGAAATAAGTGTGCGACACGGGCGCTTTCGCTTTCATTGCGTTTTTTGCACTCGGTTGTTTTTTTTTTTGACAAATGTAATAAAAAGTTATAGGATCGGCCCCTAAAAATAGGGTAGGCCGGGTTACCGTAACCACACCTATTTTTTTTTTTAGGCCTAAGGACTTGACCAGCAAAGCTTTGATGGTGTGACAAGCCCACTGTCTTCACAGTGGCTCTTTTTATGACCTTTCTGTTTTCAATTTCGATTTTCGACAATTGATCATACCATAGGTCTGGTGAATCCAACAATAATGCAACACTTTCCGTTTCTCTCTGTGTGTTTCTCTGTCTGTCTTTCTCTTGAGCTAATTAAATGCAGAAATACCCGGTAGATTTCCAAAACCTACCTATAGATTCTACCCAGTAAAAGTCAGTTTTGCCGCACATGAGGGAAATCTACTGAAATTAATAACGGGTAAAAAGTCAGTTTTGGCGTTCCATACTTTGTGTCATCCTTTTTTTTTTTGTATCAGACTTTTCAAGTTATTATTTGATGATAGATACAATTTTGGATTTTGTGACACCATTGTTTTTCAAATCTCGACTGGGGCTCGAGTTAAACGCTAGAAGCAAGCCCGAGTCCCGATAACCGGTGTGTTTGTTTGTTTGCTTAACGCCCAGCCGACCACGAAGGGCCATATCAGGGCGGTGCTGCTTTGACATATAACGTGCGCCACACACAAGACAGAAGTCGCAGCACAGGCTTCATGTCTCACCCAGTCACACTATTCTGACACCGGACCAACCAGTCCTAGCACTAACCCCATAATGCCAGACGCCAGGCGGAACAGCCACTAGATTGCCAATTTTAAAGTCTTAGGTATGACCCGGCCGGGGTTCGAACCCACGACCTCCCGATCACGGGGCGGACGCCTTACCACTAGGCCAACCGTGCCGGTCGATAACCGGTGAACCACTGAACATAAAGATAAAGTTTGTGTGCGCGCCTGTGTGTGTTTTTAATCTAAGACAAATGTCGCCAATGTTTTTACAGAGTGACGTTAAATAAACGATTTTATCATCATCATCCCGATAACGAGCCTCGTTCTTGTTTCATTAGAACATGGCGTCGGTTTTTTTCAGAAGTGAGAAGTGCCTGCATGTGTAGTATTTGTATTAGGTTTTAAAACTCGAAAGAGCGTCCAAAAGTTGTTTGCATTTGATTGTAATTTTTGCAGGCCTAGCTGCCGGACGATCTCTACTAGCTCTGAGGATTTTGTATTCGCCCCTGGTGATCGGAAGGGGGTGTTGGTCATTCCTGGATGTCAACCGATGCCATTTATGTACCATTGTCTTTGAAATGCATTTTGCAGCTTCGGGGAAAGCTATACGAGTATAAACAATGTCCAGCACACGCAAGTGCACTTCATACAATCGATGATGGAGTTTCCAAATTTGACAAAGTCAGCGTTGTTGCGTCAATGAAGTATGACAATGTGTGACAAACAAAGGTATACCTTGCAGGAATACATATTCTCTTAAGCAACACTTTTTACTCGCAGTCACATAAAAAAACCTTCATTTTTAAAATTAAAAAAAATGTGTTGGGCAGACTGCGTTATAATCTACTCTCATTCAATTTCTAATATGACATTTGACTCACCTGTATAACCAAGAGGGTGTGTGGAGAGGAAGCCAGTAAAGGTTGAAGCACTCGCTTTGAAAGAAGTAATCGAATGAACAGGCTGTACCCACACCCGTTGGCCTTTAGACAGTTCAACAGCTCCCTGGCAAGATCCAACGTCATAGTCAACGTTGGAATCTATTCGACACACTCTCACGTCGTCCGCCATGATGTCTGCATCAGCTCTTGTTTTGACAATAGAATCCGGAGTCGTGGTGGTGACGGCAAAGAAGTACATCCCGTTAACAGGAGCTGTGAAGATACCTGTATTTGGATCGTAGGCATTTCCCTCGTTAAGGATATTGTGTTATTGTATTTGTCAGACTTGATTGTACCAAGTCCCTACACATGTTGTAATGCGCTTAGAGCCAAATATTTTTGTTTTTTGTAAGGGATAGGCGCAATATAAATACACTTTATTATTATTATTATTATTATTATTAAGGATCACCTCGTCCCACTGGAGTTTTTGTCTGTAAGTAGTTAAGTGTGTGTCGGAGGAAAGTCTTACATTGAAGCTGAATCCAGGAGTTGACTGGTCTGTTGAAAACAATGTTATATAACATGGGAGAGTACCATCACTATCTTTTCTTTTCTTGCCTGTCTACACGAAGTTTGCAAGACAGTGGAGTTGCTGCTTTGTCTTTTCTTGCCTGTCTACACGAAGTTTGCAAGACAGTGGAGTTGCTGCTTTGTCTTTTCTTGCCTGTCTACACGAAGTTTGCAAGACAGTGGAGTTGCTGCTTTGTCTTTTCTTGCCTGTCTACACGAAGTTTGCAAGACAGTGGAGTTGCTGCTTTGTCTTTTTCAATAGTTTTGTTTTTTGCAGATACACTGGAACTGGAAATGATAATGTCTTTAGGAGAAATACAGGTTTTCTTGAAATATTGTGACGATTCAAGGCTTTCCAGTTAATATCAAGTATTTTCCATTGTGTTTTTTTGTGGGTGGGGGGGGGGGGCGTCATTTGCTTCAATCATACAAGGAGTTACTTTCCTTTTTTCAGACAAAACAAGAACAATACTCGATTATTTGCTCTGAACGTATCGGAAACCAAAGAATTTTTGAAAACACAGTGAATAGATTTGTCGTGAAGTGATCTAAAATCTATTTCAACATCCTGTATATTTAATGTTTTGGTAATAAAATGTGCGAACCACTCAAGCCGTCGTTGTAACTTTTGATTTACGACTGTGAATACCAGCGCTCTAGTTCCTCGATTGCTCTTCCCAGCTCATTCTCCACATAGTTTGAATTGTTTTAAACCGATAAGCTGACCCCTCAATCTTTTTGTCCCATCGTTGAGAACAACATGTGCACACAATTTCTTATGAACTACTCAGTGAGAATCAAATATTGTGTTCATGTTTGTAAGCTAGGACGTAGGGGTTTGGTTTTGGTGTGGACAAATTCTAATGTGGAACAATCAGAAAGGTAACACTCTATTTTCTTTTGTGCTTTTGATACTGTACATAAGGCCAAAAAAAAATTGTCTGTTTAGGGTAACCCGACCGACCCTATCGATTTGGCGCCGACCCAAAAACTTTTTTTTGATTTCAAAAAAAAAAAAAAAAAAAAAAGAGGTAAAAATGCTAAAAAGAGACATTTGGCGTTTCTTTCTCTCCCTTTCTCTCTGTTTTATTTATACGTTAGTTTTGAAACATGTATTCATCAAATATAAGAAGTGAATGTTCAGCCAACATAGCATTTACAAACAAACAAACAAAAAACAAAAAAACAAAAAATACCTACCTACCGACCCTACTTTTTTTGGTCATGTTACCCTAAACAGACAATTTTTTTTTTTGGCCTAATGAACTTACATGTGTTCACATCTAAACATGATTTGGCTCAGGGTCATTGTCTTTTTAAGCTTTTACCACGAAATTAATGACAATTTGTATGATCGACTTCGACAATCCTGGATACTATTCCAGATACGTTTTATTCAGTAATATATATTGATACTTTCTATATATTTCTGTACCAAAGAAAATCTATTGTTTATCATACACAAGGCACGGAATGTCAATGACGATCACAGTCAAAAACATAGAGTTGTAGAGAAAATCATATTCGACGACTCCCAGAATGAATGTTGTGACCTCTCCTTTTTGTTCCAGGGATGCCAACATATGTATTGCTTGGAGGAAGCTATGCACATTATTTGACATTAATCTAACCTGGGATTCAAAATTCTAGTAACACCCTAAGGTACCCAATGTGCTATCACGTGTCGCTTAAAAGCCTCACAAAACTAGTGATTGTAAAATAAAAACCACCAACCACACCATTTACTAGCTCAGAAAGAAAACTCTCGCTAGGCTATCGTGCTGTTATCAGCATAATCTAACAAGTCGCGTAAGGCGAAAATACAATATTGAGGGCCCCAAAGGGGGGGTATCATCACGATCACGGGAAGGGAAATTTTCGCTTTCACGATCACAGTTACCTTGATTTTTGTTTTCACGATCACGAACACCAGTGGCAAATCACGGTCACGGTAAAAGTTGCATGTACAGAAAGCACGTGTCAAAGTAAACACAACCACACAGTTATTCGCTCCTCTGGATCTATTGTTTATTCAACACAAAGTGACAACTGTTGCACTTTTTTATAATTATTTTTTGAATTCTCTTTCATACACACATAGAAATACATATCATGATTTGTAATCAGTAACAAGAATGTTGTTTTCATTGGGGTTTTTTTCTCTCTCTCTCTCTCTCTCTCTCTCTCTCTCTCTCTCTCTCTCTCTCTCTCTCTCTCTCTCTCTCTCTCGTTCTCTCCCTCTCTCTCTCTCTCTCTCTCTCTCTCTCTCTCTCTCTCTCTCTCTCTCTCTCTCTCTCTCTCTCTCTCCACTCATACACATTCAACCCCCACACCCTCACTCACACACATGAATATATACTTGCACAATTTCACATTTCCAGAGCTAAATCTTGTAAACCCATTTTCTCAAAAACTATTGGGTGGATTGAAATTAAAGTACATGTATGTGTGATGGGTTTTTTTATTTTCAACTTTGCCGTACAATTTGAGGTACACCATCGCCTGGTTCCATGGCCTTGAATAAAAAACAGGAATGCTACAGGCCAAAAACGGTTTTACCTGAAAGAAGCGCGCAGTACCAGTAGCGAAGCCACAAGCCTGAGCCTGCGAAGCAGGCGAGCCAACTAGAGGGGTCCGGGGGCATGCCCCCCCGGAACTTTTTTCAAAAAACGGTTAAAATCTGTGCAATCTGGTGCATTCTGGGCATCATTTTAGGGGTTGTAATAGTGTTGTGATCTTGTTAAAAATCCCATTTTAGCCTCCCCCCACCACCATTCAACACACCTCCAAACTGGTGAAAACAACACTACTGTGCGCTGGCTTCATTGAGACCGGCGCCCGGTCGCGTTGCGCGATATTCACACGGATCGTTTTTGCGGAAATTGTTCAACTTCACCGGAAAAAATTTGACTTTACCGGATTTTGAAAACGGCTTTATCGGATTTCCGGCAATTACCGGAAAAGTAGCATGCCTGACAAAATCCCCAACGAACATGACTTTGATCGTCTTTGACATGAGGATCAAGTGACCCAAACTGGCGCGTCTCCCCGCCATTGTTTCTGAATTTAACCCATTGTTGATATTAAAGTTTACAGGCGCTAAAATAAATCCAAGCTTAATGCAAAGAAGCGAAATTAGAATCTATGCCAAGCGTGTCCACGTTGCTGGGATGAAAAACACATTTCTAGTTTCGGTTTTGGCTAAACGCAGACTCGATCTCAAGCCAGTCGAGGTCACACTGAGCGAGTGACAGCCGGACGTGGCAATGTCGACACTAGGGAGATTCAAAGGACAGCACGTTTCGTTTTGCAGCTCGTTTCGTTTGGTGAATGAGTCACCCCGCGAAACGGAACGTGTAACGAGACGGCATAGGCCGCAGACAAGATTTAGATGTATTCACGTTTCGTTTCGGAATGAAAGGCCGGGCATGGCAGGATATGATCCGCTGACTGGGCATGGCATAATTTCAACTCCACGAGTCAATAAAGGATTGACATACTCGCATTGCACGCACAAGAGCTTCACATTTTTCAATTCATGCACCTGATCACATACGAAGCCAGAATAAAAATTCGATGCGATGACCTACTTCTGCTTCGCCATTTGCTTTCTCACCATGAAGTTGGATAAATGTACCAGGATCAGCACCCTTCAAAATATTTCAGTTCACAACAGTTGTCTACCTCCAATGAACACATTCTCAGCGCTGAAAGACTGTGAAAGGGTTGATGAATCTAGCAATGCATAAAATGGCCAACAAATAAAACTGTTAGTGTGCAAAAATACTCACAAAAGTTGACGAAATATTGTTCGTTTTTTGGGGGTGGAAAACGTGACTGCGTTTTGACGTTCCACGTTCCGTTTCAGTTGACCTTCACCTTTCCAGCGAGAGACCCCCGAAATAATGACGTTTACCACAACTTCAAAACGAAACGTCCCAACGTTTCGTTTCTTAAATCTCCGTAATGTCAATGATCTCACTCAAACTCAAAGATCTTGAACAAATTTCAAGATCTTTGCCTACATTCAGAACAGTCATAGAGCAACATAGATCAACATACCTTGGTATTTCGTCTTCAGAAAGACCGACCCGTAGCCTGACCTTTCCACCAAGGAAGGCATTCTCGCCGCCTGCTTTGGTCTGGCTTGAATCCACAAAATATAACAGAAGTTCGATGACAGTACCGCTGCACGCCATTTTTGATCTTCGAATTCGAATTTCACTCAAAACGTTTGCACGAAGCCCTTCCATTGGATGAAGTTTGGTAGACTTTTGCAATTTGCCTTCTGATTAGATCTCTTTTTGTCAGTGTGTAATTGGTTCTTTTAAAGGGAAGCAATCGCTCTCAAAATCATATTTCTGAATGTGTTGTTGCTTCCCTTTCAATCGGGGTTGGCTCCTTACCGAATAGACTAGAGGATCATAGAGTGTAATACAGCTGTGAAAAAATGTACGTTGAAAATAAAATGCTTTGCAATAATGCCCATCACGATCACAAAAACAAATGACGATCACGATCACGAGACTTGATTTTTTTGTCATCACGGATCACGGGCAAAGTCCCATCACGATCACAGAAATGGAAATTTCGGCAATCACGGTCACAGAAAGGTCAAAAAACGCCAATCACGATCACGGTTTTAAACCCTTTGGGGCCCTCAATATTTAGTCAAGTAGCTGTCGAACTCACAGAATGAAACTGAACGCAACGCAACGCAGCAAGACCGTATACTCGTAGCATCGTCACTCCACCGCCTGTGGCAAAGGCAGTGCCCGTGGAATTGACAAGAAGAGCGGGGTATTCGTTGCGCTGAGAAGGATAGCACGCTTTTCTGTACCTCTCTTCGTTTTAACTTTCTGAGCGTGTTTTTAATCCAAACATATCATATCTATATATTTTTGGAATCAGGAACCGACAAGGAATAAGATGAATGTGTTTTTAAATTGATTTCGAAAAAAAAATTTTGATAATAATTTTTATATATTTAATTTTCAGAGCTTGCTTTTAATCCGAATATAACATATTTATATGTTTTTGGAATCAGCAAATGATGGAGAATAAGATAAACGTAAATTTGGATCGTTTTATAAATTTTTATTTTTTTTTTACAATTTTCCGATTTTTAATGACCAAAGTCATTAATTAATTTTTAAGCCACCAAGCTGAAATGCAATACCGAACCCCGGGCTTCGTCGAAGATTACTTGACCAAAATTTCAACCAATTTGGTTGAAAAATGAGGGCGTGACAGTGCCGCCTCAACTTTCACGAAAAGCCGGATATGACGTCATCAAAGACATTTATCAAAAAAATGAAAAAACGTTCGGGGATTTCATACCCAGGAACTCTCATGTCAAATTTCATAAAGATCGGTCCAGTAGTTTAGTCTGAATCGCTCTACACACACACACACACACACGCACACACGCACGCACACACACACGCACATACACATACAAAACTTGACTAAATATAAAAATGTACCGTCAATAGACGATTTTTGGAAATAACTCCGTCGGGTTATATTATGGGTTGTACAGGAGTGAATACCCTTGCCTTTCCTCTGACAAATAACTTCACACGTACTTCTGTCCACGTGTTTCCGACACACACCTCGCTCGTGATTGGTCTTTCCAATATTTGTCTGAGTAAAGAGCAAGAGTTATTTTCGGAATTCGTCTATTAAGCCTCTATCTTTTCCATTCTGTATTTTTAACATATCATTTGCAAGGAGTGGTGTCGCTGGTAACACGTCACTTTAGCGCCAGCACTACAGCGCCATACCTTTCAGCGCGGCGTCTTTTCAGCACCGTATTTTTTAGCGCCGTACATTTCAGCACGGGGGGATGTTCTCCATTGACATGTGGAACGTGCACGACCGCGTCCTCACTGATGCTGCCAAGTCCAACAACAGCTGTGAAGGGTGGCATCACGCCTTTCAGAACGTGGTCGGGGCGTGCTACCCCAATCTTTGGAGGCTGATAGAGGCCCTCAAGAAAGAACAGGCACTAGTCCAGGAGGACGTCACACGTCTACTGGGAGGCCAGGCTCTAGCGCCCAAAAGGCGCAAGTACAAAGACTTACAGAAACGGATAAAGACGATCGTTAGACAATACAATGACGGAGGTCGGGGGCTGCTTGAAACAATGGAAGGACTCGCCTTTGCTTTCATGTTCTAGTGTTGACGTCTTCAGAGACAAGCTATTCAGTACGTCAGGAGACGCGGTGTGATCTTGAACTGGCACCTCCAGCTATTCATTTAGGGCACATTGCAATCTAATTCATTTAATGACATTTTACTGATTTTAGTGATTTGAATGGACATTTTAATTCATACGCTTTATTGAGAAATAAAGGTAAAGAATAGATTTTTGTGGGATAAACTCAATCAAGCCTATTAGTCACTCAGTTTTGCAGTTTCGCAGACACTTTTACACACACACGCGCACACACACACAAACACACACACACACATACACACACACAGACAAACACAAACTCTCTCTCTCTCTCACTCTCTCTCTCTCTCTCTCTCTCTCTCTCTCTGTCTTCCTCTAGCGCTATAATGTACAGCGCTACAATGTACGGCGCTAAAATTTCGACACGCTGAAAGGTACGGTGCTGAAAAATCCCAACGCTGAAGTGTACGGCGCTGAAGTATCCTCGCGCTGAAGTGTATGGCGCTGAATTTCTGGTGCTGAAGTGCTGGCGCTGAAGTGACATGGAACCGTGTCGCTAGTTTGCGGCATATGCCACAGCCCTTTGGTAATTTCGGTGAAATTCTGACTGAAAACAGTGCTCTTACGTTAATGCACTCTTGTTTTTCTTAAAGCACACATTGTGCATGAAACTTATCTCACAAGTACAAAGACGTTTTAGTTGCGATGTCCTATGAGGTTAACGCTAAAATGAGTATGTGATGTTATTGTTTACTGTTCATGTTGTTTTATGTGTGTCATTCACTCACGCTCACTGCAGACTCAGGAGAAGTAGTTCAGTTTCAACATTGTATTGAGGTATCCATCTTGCAGGAAGTACAGCCATAAGGGAAAGGACAATACTCTCAGTAAGCATAATATAACAGTATCCGCTATAGCTCAGATGTACTGGGTTCCTGGTGATTCACAGGTATCATGGATATCATTACATCCCTCTTCTTTAGATAAATGAAAATAACATAACTCCAACTTCGCTTTAACCAATAACTTGAAAACTGGTAAACCTCACTTTAACACTAAAATGAACATAATCAATTCCAAAGAATTATTTATCACTTTCTGATAATGAAATAAAACAATTATTTATGAACGTTACTTTTAAAGAAAGAT
>NC_090252.1:4999233-5036733 GCF_037325665.1 Littorina saxatilis | reverse complement strand
TTGCGCTCGCTAATTACCCTCGATGAATCTTTAGAACTAACACGTCACGCCACACTTTCAGAGTGACGTTTCTTTGCTTCGAAGTAATAGATTGCACGAGGCTTTAGAAGAGATCGAGGTTCCAAAACAAGCGTCTTCAATTTAGCTGCCTCGTCTGCAAGACATTTTCAGGAAAATACACGTAAGTACAGTATGTAGGATAAACAGAATACTACATGGCTTGCTGTGTCGTACCAGATTTACACTCGTTGCTTTTTCAAATAGTGAACAGCTCGCTTTCGCTCGCAGTTCAATATTTAAAAAAACGGGTACATCACGAAGCGTCCCGGTACCGAAGCGTCCCGGTACCGAAGCGTCCCGGTGCCGAAGCGTCCCGGTACCGAAGCGTCCTACTTTAACGCGTCACAGGGGTACCGGGACGCTTTGGTACCGGGACGCTTCGGGACGCTCCCGCGCAGTAGGGCACGAAGCGTCCCGGTACCGAAGCGTCCCGGTGCCGAAGCGTCCCGGTACCAGTCACCACGCACATCCTCGGCTCGCATGCCAATGTATTTATAAAGCAAAGGGAATGCCTGTAATTCACACAGAGCAATCACTTGGTCTTAAACGTGCACAAGACAAAAACTTTCATACTGGGGGAGCGAGCCAGTCTGAAGAGTACTCGGGTCCAGCGCGAGCGTTTTTTATTACCCAAATGAACCCAAACAAACCCAAATTAACCCAAATGATACAATTTAAAAGTCGGAGGCAGAACTGAAAAGACTTTTTCCGACGCTCACGCTTAGTAAAGCCAGAAAGCGTGTGTGATAACAGACATATCCCTCTTGTGAACGGAAGCCTACGGACTTTTTCCCCGAACTTGTCCACACGGGTACAGTATTTCCAAATTGGTGTGTTGTGAGTACAGATCTAAAGTAAAGTTGGGGAAAAGTTGGACAAAAAGTGATTTTTTTTTACCGAAAGCAAATCAAGGTCTGTGCAAAATTAAAAAAATCAGTGAAGTCAAGGTCAAATCAAGTCAAGATTAAATTTAAAAAAAATAAATATGGTTAGTCAAGTCAAGGTCAAATCAAGTTCAACAAGGGCGGATCTGGGGGGGGGGGGTTACACGGGTTACGTAACCCGCCCACCCCCCACCCCCCAATAAAAGAGGTAATTTATTAGCTCAGGATGCACCAGATAGCTCTATTTTGCTTCTTTGGATAAAAAAACATTCCGGGGGGGGCATGCCCCCGGACCCCCCTAGAGACTTAGGCGCCTTCGGCGCCGTCAACTTGTATCTTCGCAGTCATTTTGTAACCCCCCCCCCCCCCCCCCGAATTGATCCGCCCTTGGTCAAGGTTTAAAAAAAAAAAAAAGTCTTAAGTCTGTGACGCGTTATAGTGGGACGCTTCGGTACCGGGACGCTTTGGTACCGGGACGCTTCGGTACCGGGACGCTTTGGTACCGGGACGCTTCGGTACCGGGACGCTTTGGTACCGGGACGCTTCGGTACCGGGACGCTTTGGTACCGGGACGCTTCGGTACCGGGACGCTTTGGTACCGGGACGCTTCGGTACCGGGACGCTTTGGTACCGGGACGCTTCGGTACCGGGACGCTTTGGTACCGGGACGCTTCGGGGTGTCCCCTAAAAAACAGCTCGTGTAAATCTGGTACGACACAACAAGCGATGTAGTATTCTCTATAATTATATATCATGCCTTAATTCCATCTTTGTCTATGTTATTTTAGTGAGCAAATATCCCGCGATATTGCTCCGTAGGCCTAAAGTTCAGCCACGACCAAGGAAAATAACTTGCGCAGCCGCAGAAACAAGAAAAAATAAATCTTTTATACAATGACTGGGAGCCACGCAAATTTGACCTCTTGATTCCGACCATGAACCCGCTGTTGATAATCTGGAAGGTCGTACCAGCTATGCAGATCAATCTCTGGTCATTCCGATTCATAGATTCAACCTACAAACTGCGACCTCATCTGTGATCAGAGGGCACAGGAATGCGTGGACTCTTTTATTCTAAAGCCGTATGGCTCGTTTCGACAAGCGTTAAACGGATGAAATTGACCACATGCAGTTTATTTCTTCAGAAAATTGCAAAAACATCAATTCTTACAAAGCCGTCATCAACACGAACACAGCGATTGCAGAACAAACTCTGTACCTACACGACTGAGACACAAGACTGATTATTTCATAGCTGCAATGCCAACAGACAACAAAGACGTTTTGGGTACTTAGGTCAAGTCTGCACGGATCAGTCAGGAACAGACGGAAAAGTTCGAACAACAAACACATGACGTCAAAGTCTCTTTCGTTTTGCACGTAACTTTGTCATGACGTCTTGTTATGACAGTGCTGACAATTTGTTTTCGATTCCGGTGTACCGGCATGGTTGGCCTAGTGGTAGGGCGTCCGCCCCGTGATCGGGAGGTCGTGGGTTCGAACCCAGGCCGGGTCATACCTAAGACTTTAAAATTGGCAATCTAGTGGCTGCTCCGCCTGGCGTCTGGCATTATGGGGTTAGTGCTGGGACTGGTTGGTCCGGTGTCAGAATAATGTGACTGGGTGAGACATGAAGCCTGTGCTGCGACTTCTGTCTTGTGTGTGGCGCACGTTATATGTCAAAGCAGCACCGCCCTGACAAACAAACAAACAAACAAATCGCTTCCGGTGTCATTTTAGACTGCGGAAAAAGCAACTCGAAAGAAGTAGCTAAACCCGTATCTTGAAACAGCTGAAACACTCTTTTGGGTTACCGTGTCAATGTTACACGGGGGATAACCTGTCAAAGGCCGAACAGAAGCCGAAGGCCGCTCATGACACGTGTGAAGGCAAGTTTTGTCTGTTTTCTAGGTATTGTTTGATTTATGTCGGGATTTAAGGTAAGCTACTGATTCAGCGATGACTAAATTTGTTTCTCGATGCATAAAAAGTCAGGGAGCGATTGATATTTGCCCGTAAATAGCCTATAAAGCTGAAAATGTCCGCGATCGAGCACTGGAAATGGCTGTTCGATGGGTTTTGCAAGTAGAAATGTGCTTTATTTCACCAAATCAGCTCGTATTTGGTATGGGTACGGGATTCTAGAGGACGAAGGAGTCATAAGAGGTGCAAAGAAGTGCTATTTGGGAGTAGAATAAATCTTCCGAGACAGTAGACAAGAGAAGGTCATATTTGAGAGATGCGCGTAGGCCGATTGTCTTTCCGACAAGCGAATGATACAGCAGATTAATCATTCGTTTTGACCAGAAACCTAGTCTCTAGTTTTTATGAATGAGTTTTTTAATTAAAACAATCACGAGAACTCTCTCGCTTAGCCTAATGGCTGTTCGATGGGTTTCGCAAGTAGAAATGTGCTTTATTTCACCAAATCAGCTCGTATTTGACATCGGTTTGGTATATATATATATATATATATATATATATATATATATTCTAATCCTACCGCGAACTGGATAGCAGACGCGGCACGTGGGGGGTTGGGGGTGAGATCCCTGGCCTCAGTGGAGGGGACACCATAGTATGACGGCATAATTGCGACACAAGTAAAAAATACATATATCACTTCCACATTGATAATTTACTAATTACCAATGACATGTATAAATATCAATGCGGAATTACCTATATAAACGCACAACTATGACTATTTCTAACGTTTGAGGCTGTTATGCAGTCAGGAAAATTATCCAAAAGGAATATTTACTTCTATAACTGCAGCAGAAAGTATCTAATTCAACCCACAAAAGTGTTGTTGTTTTTTCAAACATGTAGGTCCACTTCTTGTGGGCGTCAGGTTTGCCTGACTACAGAGAATGCACCAGGGTGTATTTGCCGGTGGTTTTCTCGGATCTTGCTCCTTGTAAAAACCATTTTTCTGCATGATCTAAAAAACAAACAGAAACGGCTACAGGAAATGCACATACATTTATATTATCACAGATATTTGTAACTTCTGGAGATTTTAGTAAATGTATAATATGTGGATATTACTAAGACTCACAGGTATATTACAATTGCTTGTCTTAACATGTGCTTGTATAAGACATCATGCAATGAAATGAGTAATTTTACTTTTGGTGCTACTATGCTGCCATACATCACTTTAAGGAGTTTCCTCTTTAGTCGGCTGGCCGGCAAAGTTACCAGCGGCAGAGTCCGCGGCTGCCCCCTCACCCTTTCTTTCAAGGCGTACAATTCCTTGCGTGGCACACCCCTCCCCCTCCCCAGTGAGTAGACATGGAGGGACAGCCGTTATTTGCCCCCCACCCCCACCCCCTCCCCAAACCCGGGCAGAGACCCAGAATGCAAAACGACGCTGCCAGGCAACATCTGCTGCCACTCCACCCCCCCCCCCCCCACCGCCACCCCCCCCCCCAAAAAAAAAAAAAAACCTACGGCCGATGCATCCCCGCGATCGAATCAGACATCAAATGGCACCGCCATCAGCTGCCCTTGCGCTAACTTACCCCCCCCCCCCCCCCCACTCCCCCCGGGTACCATGTGTTATCAACAGTTTTCTATTATTTCAACGAGTGAGAGAAGACTTGCCAACAGGCCAAAAAGGAACTATGAGAGAGAGATAACTTTATTTTACAAGGATAAAGATTTAAGGGTAAGCGAGAGAGTTCTCGTGATTGTTTTAATTGAAAAACTCATTCATAAAAACTAGACTAGGTTTCTGGTCAAAACGAATGATTAATCTGCTGTATCATTCGCTTGTCGGAAAGACAATCGGCCTACGCGCTTCTCAAAAAAATATGACCTTCTCTTGTCTACTGTCTCGGAAGATTTATTCTACTCCCAAATAGCACTTCTTTGCACCTCTTATGATTCCTTCGTCCTCTAGAATTCCGTACCCATACCAAATACGAGCTGATTTGGTGAAATAAAGCACATTTCTACTTGCAAAACCCTTCGAACAGCCATTTCCGGTGCTCGATCGCGGACATTTTCAGCTTTGAAGGCTATTTACAGGCAAATATCAATCGCTCCCTGACTTTTTATGCATCGAGAAACAAATTTAGTCATCGCTGAATCAGTAGCTTACCTTAAATCCCGACATAAATCAAACAATACCTAGAAAACAGACAAAACTTGCCTTCACACGTGTCATGAGCGGCCTTCGGCTTCTGTTCGGCCTTTGACCGGTTATCCCCCGTGATGTTAACCAAAAACTGAAAGAAAAAAAAACACTGTTCAGTGGCGAAATGACATTGGATTGAGCCTTTATTCCGGTTCATTAAGGTACGATTGAAGCTTCTATTCACTACGTCAACCAACAATACTAGATTTGTAGCAGACAACAAACAAAGTAAGTGTACGTACCTGTCATATGATGCCAATTATGTCGTTATAAATTATCTGTTCGTTGTGAAGACATTTCAACAAACAAAATTAGCTTTGATGCGTCACAATATATACACGTTACACCTTCGATTCATCCATGGAATCACGTGGTATTTCGTCTCGACAGAGTGAATGAATACATGATGTATTTTCCGAAACTGGACAAAACTGGCCTTGCCAAGACTGAAACAAAATATAGTTCTACAACTTCTAGGCTTGCGTTGGTTATTCTGTCCATGGTGAATTTCCCATGCTTTGTTTCCACATCCCATGACAAATTCTCCCTACTTTGGTCATGCCATATATACGTTACAGCTCCGATTCATCCACGGTATGGCGTGGTATTTTGTCTTGACGGGTGAATGAATATAATGACGTCACTCGAGACTATATCATCATATTTATTGATCCAGTCTCGACAAAATATCACGCGATACCATGTATGGACGGAGCTGTAACTTATACATATGTTGTTAAAGATGATCCGACTGTGACTGAATACAGTGCACATGTCAACGTTCATTTCGTTGTAACGGTAAGGCTAATCAACGTGATAATTGTGACAAACCGAAAACAAAAGAGGAAAACATTGAAATTAAGTATGTGTATCGGTAATATCAGTATGTACGAAGCCTCACCGAAGCGAGCTGTTAGTTTTGAGAATAACAAGATTATTATTAGTATTATTATTATGGTGAGCTTATATAGCGCGAACCACAATTAACTGTGCTCTCCGCGCTTTACATACTAATTTCTGCCGTGTGAAATGGAATTTTTTACAGACAGACAGACAAACAAACATTTTTTACACACAATATATAACGCATTCACATCGACCAGCAAACCTCAAGCCTGTTAGGCGAAACTTTACTTTTCACGGCCTTTATTCCAAGTCACACGGGTATTTTGATGGACATTTTTATCTATGCCTATACAATTTTGCCAGGAAAGACCAGGGATACGTAATGTAATTCGTTGTTTGACGTGTTTGTGTGTTTGCTTGTTTTGTTAGTTTTTGTGTTTATTTTTCTGCTTTTATATTGCATCTGGCTTCATCATCAGTTCCGTTTAAATACAACGATATAAGGCATACCGAAGCAAATACACAGAACAAACAAATAAACACACAAATGGAACACAAAACACAGTAAGCAAACAAACCAAAAGAAACAAGAACAAAACACAAGCAAACACAGATGCAAACAGAAAACAAACAGAAAACAAACAGAAAACAAACAGAAAACAAACAAGTCGCGTAAGGCGAAATTACTACATTTAGTCAAGCTGTGGAACTCACAGAATGAAACTGAACGTAGTCCGCCGCTAGTGCAAAAGGCAGTGAAAGTGACAAGCCTGTTTGGCGCGGTAGCGATTGCGCTGTGCTTCATAGCACGCTTTACTGTACCTCTCTTCGTTTTAACTTTCTGAGCGTGTTTTTAATCCAAACATATCATATCTATATGTTTTTTGAATCAAGAACCGACAAGGAATAAGATGAAATAGTTTTTAAAACGATTTCGGAAATTGTTTTTGATCATAATGTTTATATTTTTAATTTTCAGAGCTTGTTTTTAATCCAAATATAACATATGTATATGTTTTTGGAATCAGAAAATGACGAAGAATAAGATGAAATTGTTTTTGGATCGTTTAATAAAAAAATTATTTTAATTACAAGTTTCCGATTTTTAATGACCAAACTCACTCATTAGTTTTTAAGCCACCAAGCTGAAATGCAATATACCAAACCCCGGCCTTCGTCGGAGATTGCTTGGCCAAAATGTCAATCAATTTAATTGAAAAATGAGGGTGTGACAGTGCCGCCTCAACTTTTACAAAAAGCCGGATATGACGTCATCAAAGACATTTATCGAAAAAAAGAAAAAAACGTCCGGGGATATTATTCCCAGGAACTCTCATGTCAAATTTCATAAAGATCGGGCCAGTAGTTTAGTCTGAATCGCTCTACACACACAGACAGACAGACAGACAGACAGACAGACAGACAGACACACACACACACACACACACACACACACACACACACACACACACACACATACACCACGACCCTCGTCTCGATTCCCCCCTCTATGTTAAAACATTTAGTCAAAACTTGACTAAATGTAACAAACTCGCAGTCGAACAAACACAGAAACAGAATAAACCAAATAGCAAACAAAGAAACCTAGAGACAATCGACTTTGAAAGGAAGCAACTCTCAGAGAAGCAATATTTTCAGAAACTATTCTCCACGCTTAAACACTAAATTCTCCCATCTCCATCGTCACACCTTGCTGCCTTGTCATCTATATTTCGTCACACTTTCAGCAGTGTAGAAGAAGAAACAAGTCGCGCAAGGCGAAAATACAACATTTAGCCAAGTAGCTGTCGAACTCACAGAATGAAACTGAACGCAATGCAACGCAGCAAGACCGTATACTCGTAGCATCGTCAGTCCACCGCTCATGGCAAAGGCAGTGAAATTGACAAGAAGAGCGGGGTAGTAGTTGCGCTGAGAAGGATAGCATGCTTTTCTGTACCTCTCTTCGTTTTAACTTTCTGAGCATGTTTTCAATCCAAACATATCATATCTATATTTTTTTGGAATCAGGAACCGACAAGGAATAAGATGAAAGTGTTTTTAAATTGATTTAGAAAATTTAATTTTTATATATTTAATTTTCAGAGCTTGTTGTTAATCCAAATATAACATATTTATATGTTTTTGGAATCAGCAAATGATGGAAAATAAGATGAACGTAAATTTGGATCGTTTTATAAAAAAGTTTTTTTTTTTTTACAATTTTCAGATTTTTAATGACCAAAGTCATTATTTAATTTTTAAGCCACCACGCTGAAATGCAATATCGAAGTCCGGGCTTCGTCGAAGACTACTTGACCAAAATTTCAACCAATTTCGTTGAAAAATGAGAGCGTGACAGTGCCGCCTCAACTTTCACGAAAAGCCGGATATGACGTCATCAAAGACATTTATCAAAAAAAGGAAAAAAAAACGTTCGGGGATATCATACCCAGGAACTCTCATGTCAAATTTCATAAAGATCGGTCCAGTAGTTTGGTCTGAATCGCTCTACACGCACGCACACACGCACGCACACACGCACGCACACACGCACACACACACATACACCACGACCCTCGTTTCGATTCCCCCTCGATGTTAAAACATTTAGTCAAAACTTGACTAAATGTAAAAAGGAGAAAAAAAATTCAACATAATCATCTATTTTTCTCCCTAACATTCAGGACAACAAAGTAATTGTCATAGCTAGGCAGTCATTCGATTCCAAGACAATCATCACAGGTTTGAACCGACCCTTTCGTTTAACCATTCAAATAACAACAGCAATAACGCTGTTAGTACTCCAGCGCGCTCAACGTTCACCCTTTTGAACTCGCGATGAGACTTGTTTCTTCTGGTCGCCAAGCTTACCGTTAACAAACGCATGTACTAGTTGGGATTCCCCCAATTTTCGCGACCTTGACCGAATACTCTCGAAGTCAGCACTACGGCGTTCATGCATAGGGAACAGTTATAAAGTTAACTTCGGGAGTTCCCACTTTCAAAAGAGGCCTCTACTTCCAGTGTTTCTGACTTCCAGTTCATGCATACGGACCCTGGTGTCACTAGCGTTGGTGTTTCTGGTTCGTCGGCCACCACTTTGCCAAATAATCCTGGTGCAGGATGAATCTTCTCGAGGTTTCCTAGTAGTAGGTCGATCACTGGTGAGTCAATCACACAACAGCAGATGTTTCCGGTGTACGTACTTGTTTCCACCGGTACGACTGCTAGTGGGAAGGTTTCCCTGTTTCCTCCGAAGGAGATTGTCGTCTTGCTCTGTCTGGTGTACTGCTCTGGGCGAACCAGCAATCTTCTCACTCCTGCTGTCACTGCACCCGAATCAATCACCACCGTGACTGGGATGCCGTTGACAGTTCCTTTGGAATATTCTAGGTCACCATCCTGGAAGTCTACGGTTTTGACTGCCGATGTCCTCCTGTTCCATCCGGCGCAAAGCATTGTTGGCCTACTATTCCACACCTGTAACATGTGATGTGAGCGTCTTTCTTGGACTTGTCTATTTCCGCTTGTTGTGAAAAAGCTTGATAGTCCTCTCGACTTGTCTGCCTGGAATGAGAACCGCCTTTGCCACCCCTCTGACCGCCTCTGTTTGCATGCCCTCCTCTGTTCTGAGGTGCGCTGAATGCAGCTAAGTTGTTACCTTTGCCTGCTAGTATCTTGGACGGATGTGCCACGCTATAGTTCTCTGCTATCTCAATAAGTTCCGTCAGCTTCTTTGGGTTCCTCTCGCGTAGGAATACGGCTAGTTCTTTCGCTACACTAGACAGCATCTGTTCCTGGATCACTAGTTCTGCTAGGCTATCGAACGTGTTCTCTGTTGCGCTCAGCTGTACCCAACGATCAAACAAGTGTCTCAGTCGAGTACCAAATGACAAAAATGATTCTTCAACTTCCGGTTTTGCAGATCTGAACTTCTGTCTAAAACCTTCTGCGTTACAGTGAAACTTTGTCAATAAACATTCATTCAAGGTCTCGTACTGTAGTCCTCCCTTTGCATTCAGAGTATGAAACAAATTCAAAGCTTGACCGTCTAGAACTGCGCTAAGAAGGATTCCCCAATCTTTCTTTGGCCAGCTCAACGCTTCTGCATGTGCTTCAAATCTACAAAGGAACGAGTCCATAGAGTCTATAGCTTCCTTGAACATTGGTAACCTAGGATAGTTCCTCGGGTGGGTCTTTTGCTCCCTGTCCCGCTGTTCAGGTCGCTCTCGATTCTCGTTTCCTTCCGTACGTGCCCTCGCTTCAATGTCTAACTTCTTCAATTCAAAGTTTCTAATGGAGTCTTCTCTCTCTCTCCTCTCAGCTTCAGCAGCTCTTTCCCTTCTATCAGCTTCAGATTCAGCTGCCTTAGCTTCAAATTCAGCTTCATCTGCCTTAACTTTATCTTCAGCTTCAGCTTTAATCTTTTCCATTCCCTACTCACGACCCTTTCATCTCTCTCCATGCACTGCAGAATACATTTCTGTTGCGCTTCTCCAGTCATACTTAGTTTGTTAGACTGGGCCAAATATTCCTCAAAGTTGGTATCCTTATAGGAGCTCGCCATCTTCAAAAGTACTGTAAAAATACTCAAACAAAATTTGAATTCACAACCGACGTGATCTGAACACGCCTTCAATAAATATGCGCTATTTAACTGCGGTCTTTCAGTTACACTTTCCACAAAATTTATTTGTTCAACACTGTGATTCTATCACACCAACTCACAGTGACATCATATCGACTGTTGTTTCTTGAAAAATTCAATCAATATATCAAGTTATTCTAGTGTAATAACTGTTTACAAGTATTCACAAAACATTTGACAAAAATTAATGACAAACAAACCTTGAAAACAAGACTATTTGAAAATATTAATTAACTTTGATAATATATAATAAGAACAGAAAAACAAACTGTGAGAAAATAAATTTCACTAATGTTCTGTTATTTCTACTAAACACAATCTATAATGGACACTGGGCTACTGATTGGGATGGAGTTAAATGTAATTAAAATATTTGGCCAAACAGTGTAGACTAAATCAAGGCACACTAACTAAGTCAAAACATCAAGTTTATCCAAACATGTAAAATGTCGAAGTTACATTTTAACTTCAATAGAGTGGTACGATTGGTATCAAGGATCAAACAATGATTTAAAGAGCAATAGGTACTAGCTTGACATCTTAATACTAAGGCAGGAAAGTTGGGAAAAAGGAAAATAATTAGGGAACGAATTCAAAGTTCTTCAACACTAGTAAAATTTTAATTTACCGTTAGGTGATAATACGGGCGAAGTGCTACTGAAAAGGATGTATCAGGGAACGCAAAGACGTTTCCTTAACCCGATAAAAAAAAATTGAAAAAAAAATTGAAAAAATTATGAAACAAAGAAATTTAAAAAAAATGTATGATCAAAATAAATTTAAAAAAAATGTATGACCAAAAAATGTAATTCTCAAATTCCAAAAAACTATTCAAGATTTACACACTTGAGCAACAATTCAGAGGGAAAAAAATTACAACATCACATAATCATAATATAAATACAATATAAAATTTCCACACAAGCGGAAGTAGTAGGTATGCTAGATTATAATAATAATTAATTTTATAAACCTCAAAACACTTAAGTCCCACAGGAAATACCAGTCTGCGTGACTACTCAACACGTTACTATATTACTCAGGTTTAGCCCAAAATAAAACAAAAGCAAAAAAGCAAAATTAGTCAAAACCAAAACAAACAATTTATAACATTTTATAATGTAAACAATCAAGCTTAAACAAGGTTACATGTAAACACAACAACAACTATCTGCCCCCAAACTTGTATCTTTCTTTCTTTATTTATTTGGTGTTTAACGTCGTTTTTAACCACGAAGGGTTATATCGCGACGGGGAAAGGGGGAAGATGGGATAGAGCCACTTGTCAATTGTTTCTTGTTCACAAAAGCACTAATCAAAAATTTGCTCCAGGGGCTTGCAACGTAGTACAATATATTACCTTGCTGGGAGAATGCAAGTTTCCAGTACAAAGGACTTAACATTTCTTACATACTGCTTGACTAAAATCTTTACAAAAATTGACTATAGTCTATTCAAGAAACACTTAACAAGGGTAAACGGAGAAACAAAATCCGTTAGTCGCCTCTTACGACATGCTGGGGAGCATCGGGTAAATTCTTCCCCCTAACCCGCGGGGGTTACCAAACTTTTATAATATTATCTTAATACAACAGTTTCGGGAACAGAAAGGCTTAGTGCCCGTGTAAAGTAGCAAAGAGGTTAAAGATAAAGAAGCTTATTCACACTCAGACAAGTTCTTCCTTAAATATTATTTTACTTAGTTGCACTATGCTATAACATTCAAACCGCACTCATTTACTCGCTTTAAATTCCCAGAAAGAAAAAGATCACTAAGCCCGTGTGCGTCACAAAATACACGTACAAGTTATAGCCGCACCCCTTAAACGCTGGAGAAGGGTACACTCAAGACGATTACCTAGATCTTTCAAAATAGATTACTGTCCCGGTACTTAGTTAGTAAACCTATTTTCTTGTCAAAAAATCAAACCAAATTTAAAAAACAAAACTTTACATTATTTAAACAACTTTATCAACTTTATTTCTTCGATAAACTATAAACACTATAAAATGTAAACCAGAACAATAGGTAAATCAAAACAACAACAGCAACATTTCAACCCGTCCCAAAATGGAACACAGGAGAGGTAGAAAAGCAGAAACAAAATGTATCTACTTCTGATCTAGAAATAACTTACACAATACATACGTATATGACGATGGACAAAAGGCGAAATTGGTTAAGTTATTATTTTAAGTGTAACTCAATTTGAGTTAGGAACTCATTATTGACTCCTTCAAAAGAAGGTTAGCGTTTACGGCCTTATGAAAGGCACAAACTTGGGGTCACCATTGTGAATGAATGCAAATGCGCTAATATGCTGTCATACAGGAATCAAACACAACTCCAAATGTAGGTTCCCTCCACTGTATTATTCAGCTATGACAACATACACACACATACACACAATCATAAACATAAATGTTAGGTATTCAAAAATCCGGTACTCACAGTTTTGTAGGCAAAAACAACTCGAAATTACAATCTCGTACACAATTGCACTATCAAAACTCTCTACCCTTCACTTAGGTAGAGAAATACACAAACAGTCCGTGAACTCACAGGCACACGATATCTATTTTACGGGTATCGACTCACGGCTCGTGTGTAGTCAAAAAACCAGTTATAGTTCATATTCCGGCAGACTCAAATCACCGTCTGCTCTGCCTACTAAACATTCATTATATCTTAAGTAATTAAGATCTTGTAGACATATTTTAACTCTGTTCATACACAGCGTCTATGGCCGTTCACTAGGAAATGTATTTAAATACTAATTCCTTCTACTGGTGACCTCGGTCTATTCAGTTTCTATCGCCCTGTGACCTCTATGGTCCAACTATACGGACAACCATAACCTTGTACTAGCTTCTCGAAATCCCGTGGAATCTCAGCTATGCTGGGTCTATAGGCATGATACTTCGGCGGCTTCTCAGATCCTTCATACTGTCATCTGGCTGCTATCTTCCTTTCAGACCGGTTATATGACGCACTGTTAAGTGCTTTACTCGGGCTTCCTTTCTCCCGGTCGATTATTGTGACAACCCCTCTCTGTCCCCGGACAGTGGTTAAGTGTAACAATATCTTCGTTGCGATTTACAACGTCAACTCTCCTGGTCAGTGAGCTGAATTCACAGTACGTGTAACACACTTCGCTATGTCACGCTATATCTCTGGTTAGCCCTTCTAAAAGCGTGGAGGATATCACTGTCAAACTTTGCCTGTTAGTGTTATTCGTGATCTCCTTCACACCTAGACAAAGAACAACCACCATGCAAAATATTATACTTGTTGGTGATAAAACAAGCTAGTTATTAGCTATAATAAAAAAAAAGTGCTCCATATTAGGAGCCCTTCCCCTATTCGTTGACGGGTTTGGGTCAGTCAGGAGTCTTTTAGTTCAGTTTTGATGTTTCGGATGACTGAATGTTTAAATGTCGCTTAACGCGAGTGGTAGGCACAAATGAATCCAACCAAGGTAAACACACTTCCTGCCCTCTAAATGAAAAAGAGACCCGTGCAGTTTCTACAGACAGTGAAATCCTTCATGCAGACAGAAGTGCCTGCATGCATATGACCATATGCTATCCGTCAGAAGAATGTTTAGGGGATTGCCCCACGAGAGTCAGAGGGTTATCCAACCCGGAATTGACTGCATTAGGAAACCTTTACAACCAGAAACATAATCAAGTGATCGCCACGTGGAATTTACAAAGGTACCCATCTTGGGTAGGTAAAACTACTACCATCTAACTGACGTCCAATTTGTGTTTCATTGACAATGAAATCCTTCACGTATACGGTGGTACCCGCATTAAGAAACCCTACCCACCAAGAAAAACTCCAGAAGGTGATGATCGTGTGGTCCATGGAAGACAAGACACTCATGTCCACGGCCGGGGAATGTCCCGTCAAGTAATGCACGTGGTAACCGCTAGGAACGTTGTCCTTGCACCACTGCAGGCTGTTGCTGCCCACCACGAAGACACAGTCAGGGTAGCGGCTGCGGAAGAACGCCATGGATCTGTTGAGGTAGTCTGGTGACACCTGGGGGTAGCCCAGTTTGATGTTGTGCTCTTTGGCCATGTCTCCACGACGCACGTGCACGCCTATCAGAGTGGAGGTGTTGTGCTTCTGTCTGAGTTCCTGCACCACGTGTGAAGACTCGTTGCGAATCTCGTCAGTGAAGGTCAAAGCTTTGCGAATCTCTGGTTCGTGATGTTCGAAGTATTTGTAAGATACGAGATATGTTCCAACTGTACAGTCCTGACTAGGATCCAAGTGGGTCAGCTTTTCATCAAACTTGCAGCACGACACTTCATTGGCAGCTTTTGCTTTCTTGCAGCGGTTTACAAACGTGGATGAATCTGCTGAGGTTTGGTTAAAGGTCTTCAGCACGTAGGGTAGGTGCTGGCTTCCTAAGAAGACAGGTGTCATGTTGAGGGTCAAGGCCAGGCCTAAAGTGCTGGCGTACTGAAAGAGTTCGTTGCCAAGACGACCCTTGAACCGGTGACAGAGAACTCTTGTAAAGTTGTTGGAAGAGTTTGTTGATTTTGATGTTGGGCTCGATGATGGCACTGATGGTGATGCTAAAGGAGAAGAGACGAAGGAGTCTGATGATTTTGATGTTGGGCTCGATGATGGCACTGATGGTGATGCTAAAGGAGAAGAGACGAAGGAGTCTGATGATTTTGATGTTGGGCTCGATGATGGCACTGATGGTGATGCTAAAGGAGAAGAGACGAAGGAGTCTGATGACAATGGAGATGACTTCCGTGATGGCACGAACCGTGCTGGTGCTGATTGCGATGGTGATGATTTGGATGCTGATTTTGTCTCCAGCCGAATGTTCAGAAGCAAGAACATGTTTAACACAAAGCTTGCTACACTCACAGCCACACACAGGCCTGCAACACACACAAATCAATAATTAACTTAATGTTATAAACAAGCGTGTAAAGCAAAATGTATACATTAAGTCAACCTTTGGAACTCACTGAATATACTGCATGTTTTCTTCACCAAGACTAGTAAAACGATAGGTTTGCCGAAATTCCCGTCGGCCAAGAAAGCGCATGGTCTCGGTAACACAAACCCAAATGAACCATAACATTTTCACACAACGAATCGTCTCGATTTTTGAGGTTGTCTTCAATCCAAGCCCAACGTGTATATGTCGTATCCATTCTGTACAATTTGCGCATTATGTACAATGAGCAGCATATCGTGCTCATTGTATACAATGAGCAACAAGTTTTGCTCATTGTATACAATGAGCAAAACTGTTGCCCATTGTATACAATGAGCAAGACCATAAAGTTGCACATTGTATACAATGTGCACCGAGTGAGCAAGATTGTTGAATGACGTTCAAGCTACACTGATATATGAATCATAGTGAATGGTAAAGTGTTCAAATAACGATGTTTATTATGTTTAAGCATTGTTTTAATTCTCATTTCGCTAAAACTAAACAGTGTATTAAGAATTTAATTATTGTAAATTAAAGGGGCAGAAAACAGCTAAAAACAACTTTGTTTTAAAAAATTCTTTGATGCATAGGAACCACTTTAGTGAAACCGCACATCGATAGCGCTGTTAGTTTGGCTGGAAATAACATTTAACTTTGTAGTGGAAGTAGAATGACGTCATATTTTTAATTTTAAAACGGCCGTAACTCGCTTCAAATTTGACCAATATGCATGCGGTTTTTTTTGTTTTGCTTTCGGCGTTTTGAACTGGCGTGCATGTGATAAGAAAAAGAATGGAACGAAAAATCCAAAACAATTTTTTTGTCAAAAAAAATATTCAAAATCTTTTCTTTTTTAAAAATATATTTTTTGTTACATTTACCTAGAGTAAAGAGTAAAGAGTAAGCAATCTCTTTTTGGCCCGAAAACATGAAACGACAGCAACCTGTTGACTGCCCCTTTAATTAAACAATAAAAACAAATACAACAATTAATGTTGTTTCAACACACGCACACACACATAACATTCGTTCATAATAACGCTCACATTGTCATGTCATGCTAAAAGTAAGAGATAGAA
The DNA here is from genome assembly GCF_037325665.1 of Littorina saxatilis. Taxonomy (NCBI): domain Eukaryota; kingdom Metazoa; phylum Mollusca; class Gastropoda; order Littorinimorpha; family Littorinidae; genus Littorina; species Littorina saxatilis. The sequence goes on along the minus strand of NC_090252.1, from coordinate 5,020,096 downwards.
ACAACAACGTCAGCTAATGAGAGCTAATTAAATTCCTAATGCACTGTATAGTTTTAGCGAAATGAGAATTAAAACAATGCTTAAACATAACAAACATCGTTATTTGAACACTTTACTCACATATTCCATTCAACCATTCACTATGATTCATATATCAGTGTAGCTTCAACGCCATTCAACAATCTTGCTCACTCGGTGCACATTGTATACAATGTGCAACTTTATGGTCTTGCTCATTGTATACAATGGGCAACAGTTTTGCTCATTGTATACAATGAGCAAAACTTGTTGCTCATTGTATACAATGTGCAAGATATGCTGCTCATTGTACATAATGCGCAAATTGTACAGAATGGATACGACATATACAATGTTGGATTCAGGAGACGAGAAATAACACAATGCAAAGATTTTTAGTTCAGTTAGCAAAGATTCGATTTTGATCACACCTTTATTTAATCTAGTAATTAATCATGTTTAAGCTTTCGAACGGCAATCCAACAGTCCTGATTTTGTCAAAGAATATTTGATCAAAATTTCACTCAATTTGCTTGAAAAAAATGACCGCGTGACAGTGCCGCATTAACTTTTGTACACATCTTATATGCCGATGATGTCACCCTTTTTTTACATGATCAAAGAGATCTGGAAAGAGCTTTACATATTTTAAACATGTTTAAAGCTGTTTCCAATTTAGAAGTGAATGTAAATAAAACTGAAGCCATGTGGATTGGGTCAAACAAATACTGTACTGACCAATATTTTGGTCTTAAATGGAAACGGAAAGTAAAAATCGTTGGAATTGTTTTTTCAAACAATATACCTGCGTCATCAATTGAAGACAACTGGTCTAAGAAAATTCAACGTATGCAACAAATAATTTTTAATTGGTCCAAAAGAAACTTAAGTATACAAGGTAAAATTTGCATTGTTAAAACCTTTCTTATATCTCAGTTCGTTTATATCTTCCAGTCTCTAGCAGTGCCTTATCATGTTTTACATCAAATTAATTCCATTTTGTTCAGGTTTATTTGGAAGAAAAAATGTTCAAATACACGGGCGTTTGAAAAAGTAAAACGAACAATTATGTGTAAATTAAAAGATGATGGTGGATTAAATATGATAAATGTTGTGGATATGCACAACTCATTTATGATGTCGTGGGCTATTGGTCTGCAGAACTCTACAGACAATTACTGGTCTGTCACTCCTAGATATGTTTTTTCAAGTTTGGGTAATGGTTTGTCCTGTTTTGACTCTAATGCATCCTCCAAGAAGCTGGTTGGCGTTGTTAACTGCAGATCGGTCTTTTGGAGACAAGTATTGTTAACCTGGCTAGACAACAAACACATTTTGTATGAAAAGTATGATGCCACACCTGTTCCATTGATGAATCAATGTATATGGAACAACATGAATATACAATATAAACATAAATGCCTCTTTTTCAAAGATTTTATTAAATGTCATATTTATCATGTAAAGGATGTCATGAATGAAATCGGTGACATGATTTCATTTGAAGAATTATGTCAAAAGGTTGCTTATAAACCAGCCAGACAATTTGAGTATAATGCGTTATGTACAGCACTTAAAACAAAACTGATTAACGCATTGCCATACCGATATGTTCTGTTGCAGGGTTTGACTCGTATTGGTAATATTACACCAAGGGAAATAAGAACTGTTTTGGTTAATTTCGATTTACAAACTCCGAGCGCCTGTTCTTTTTGGCAAAGAAAGCATAATATTGTTCTGGAATCAAGACACTGGCTGTTAGCTGTTAATTGTACAAAAGAAGAACGACTGCGTCTGCTTCATTGGAAAATTTTACACAGAATTTACCCAACGAATATTTTACTAAACAAGATGGGTTTATGTCAAACTAATAATTGTGAAGTTTGTAATGAACTGGATACACTTGAGCACTTCTTTTTTCATTGTCAAGAGGTGAGGAACGTTTGGAAACTATGTAAAGACTTTATTTTTAAGCAAATTTATTATAATATAACTTTGAATGAAACAGATATATTATTTGGTTTTTGGAATGAAAATTTAAAAAACGATCAAATTTACTTTATAAATTATTGTATTTTGATAACAAAAATGACCATAGGAAAATTTAAGTATGGGAAGAAGTTAGACTTACGTATTTTATTGGAATTAGAGTTAAACATTAGACAGAAATTTATGTTTTGTATAATATAAAGTTGATTATGTTATACAGAAAGAGACCAAGGAAGAAGGATGCTCCCCGCCTTAAAGAAAAAAAAAGAAAAGAAAGAAATAAATAAAAATCGGGCAAAAAATATGGGTTGAAGCATCCTGCATGCAACTGAGGTCAAAAAAAAAAAAAAAAAAAAAAAAAAAAAAAAAAACTTTTGTACACATCCGGATATGACGTCATCAAAGACATTTATCAAAAACACGCAAAAGGAGTCTGGGAATACTATCTGGAAGAATGTGTATGAGAAGTTCCATTGATATCTGTCAATAAGTTTTACGGGAAGCGCTCTACACACACACACAAACTGACACACACACATACACACACACACACACACACACACACACACACACACACACACACACACTAACCACCACCACCACCACCACCACCACCCTTGTCTCGATTCCCGATCTATGTCAAAATATTTAAACAAAATTGAATGTAAATGTAAAAACACAGAATAGTTACTTAATCAGCAGATTTCTGAAGCTCAACCATCAAATATGCATATAGGTTACGCACGGTCGAGTACAAGGCAGCTGAGATATTGTTTGGAGAGGGAATACCCGAAGGTGGTCAGAAGAGAAAAATATCGGCAGCCATGGACGATGTTTATAACCTATTTATCCCTTTTAAGCACGCTTTCAGTATTATTTTTGTTTGGGAAAAACCTACGAGTACATGTTATCCACTTGTCATACGCTTCCGCAGGCGAACATTAAATAACACTGTATTCATACGCAAAGCTAGTTCTCTTTGACACACTAAACACTGACTTCGTGTGTGTGTATGTGTGTGTGTGTGTGTGTGTGTGTGTGTGTGTGTGTGTGTGTGTGTGTGTGTGTGTGTGTGTGTATGTGTGTGTATGTGTGTGTGTGTGTGTTCGTATGTTTGTGTGTGTGTGTTCGTATGTTTGTGTGAATTAGAATACTATACCTCATGTGAAAAGCAGCAAAAAAGGAGAGATAGGTACGGTGGCAGAGTGTCGCCTTTACCAACACAACTAGGACATTAAAACGAACATTCGGTAAAAAAAAAATTTAATTAAAAAGACAAAAAAAGAACCAAAGGACACAAACCAAGCTCTCTCGACAAACGAACAAATACTAACAAATCGTCAATGAACAAACGCGCAACACTTTTCAACAATAAATAGAGAACAAAAAGCAAACCAACAGCTACAGAAAGGAGTCATGACTACAATTAGAATAACTATGTAATATAAATATAAAACGCACCACGTCAAGAAATAGATGTGAGAACAGAAAAAACACACACAAGAAACACACTTACGTTTAACGATTGGACGTCCCATTTTGATCTCAAAGAAATGGACAATTGACGAACAGTGCACATTAATTCCGGAGTTGTTGTCTCTCTTTCTTTTTTTTTTTACTATCGTATTTGTTCATTCTTGCTTATACAGTCAAAGTCACTATTCATGAAGATGAGCTTTTCCATCGACCCATCATCAATAATGTTAGTCTTTCTGATCGCTTGAAGTTGAAACGATCCCAGCCAAACAATTGTGTACCGACTGTCGATATAGTTACCTCAACCGTGTCAGTGAAGAAGCAACAATCGCAAAAGCGGGCGAAAAGCTTTAAAGTTAAACAGGCTTGCGATCATTTTACGCGCGGCACAGGAATCTCAGATGCAATAGCCAACCTGCACAATACCCCGCTTGAATAGCTCTCCGGTGCGAAAAATAAGGAAGGTTCACTTCCCTGCGGGCAAACGTTTTGCTCTCACAAGCGATGGTGTTCTCTGGCTTGTGTTAAAACAATAATTTTTTTAAACCTTGATCGTCTTTCCTTTGTGCACGGGCCATGCTTGGGTACTTTCAACCAACTTTAGGATTATTCTCGCGGCTATAATTGCTGCAGCACACTGTACACATCAAGGCGAAGTGTCCGCATTGAAACCCAGAGCTATCCGGACATGCCCGCATTTTGCAGCAGATCTCGCAAGGCCACGCAAGTTAACGCAGATTTATCGCGCGATTTGGCGGCGCTGGCCGATAGGGCAAGTCGCCTATTGCACAGAATGTACAATACAATTCGTCTCACTGCGTGTGGTGTGTGTGTGTGTGTGTGTGTGTGTGTGTGTGTGTGTGTATATATGTCTGTACGTCTGTCTGTCTGTCTGTCTGTATGCATGAGTGCATAAGACAGAATGAAAGATAGTCAGACGAACAAGACGGACAGACAGACAGAGAGACAGAAACAGACAGAGAGAGAGGAGTGCACAGATGGAGGTTGGGGTGGAGAGAGAGAGAGAGAGAGAGAGAGAGAGAGAGAGAGAGAGAGAGAGAGAGAGAGAGAGAGAGAGAGAGAGAGAGAGAGAGAGAGAGTACGTGTTGGTGGTAGTCACCGGGAATAGAAAAAGTATTGGGAGATGGGACAGGGCGGTCCTCTGAGGAAGTATGTTGCAGGTGTTTTTTGTAGTATTGTGTGTGTGTGTGTGTGTGTGTGTGTGTGTGTGTGTGTGTGTGTGTGTGTGTGTGTGTGTGTGTCAGCGTGCATGCATGCTTGCGGGCGTCCGTGCGTGTGTGTGTGGGTGAGTGTGTGTGTGTGTGAGTGAGGGGGGGGGGGGGGTCACAGAGAAACAGATCTAATGACGCAAAAGCATACAAATCCAAACACGGAGACAGCTGCATATTTTGAAGAAAAAAATATAAAGGCCAGAGGGGAACATTATGAGGAAGCAGTGTCACCTGGGTATTAGACCCAGAACCTTGTGTAACAAGCACATAGTTTGACGCACGACGTCATGTCAACTAAAAATAAAGAAGAGAGAGAGAGAGAGATCCGGGATGGCAGGTTGGACAATCCATCATTTTGAGGACATTGCACTTTCTCTTCAAGTGCTCAACCAAACTAAAATATATTGAGTTCCATTGGTGGGTTTAAGGTGCATATTGTTTTTGATCTCCAAGGTCAACTTATGTGCAGTTCTGCGAGTGCCTCATCCCTCTTCGTGTGTAAAAACATGAGTGAACGTGGGATTGTGAGCCCATGAACAAAGAAGAAGTAGAAGTTGTCAGACAGATCACTTCAGACAGACTCGTCTTCCTGATCGCCTCCCTTTGTGGATCTGGTGGAAAACAAAATAAAATTAAGAATTAACTACGGTAATGGTATAAGCAAACAGAGAGAGAGAGAGAGAGAGAGAGAGAGAGAGAGAGAGAGAGAGAGAGAGAGAGAGAGAGAGAGAGAGAGAGAGAGAGAGAGAGAGAGAGAGAGAGAATGAGAGAGAGAGACCACCCATTGCACACCGGTACGACCGAACTAAGGTAACGTTAAATTACTGTTGTGCAGCGGGTTGAAAGAATACCCTATACGAGAAACAGAGAGAGAGAGAGAGAGAGAGAGAGAGAGAGAGAGAGAGAGAGAGAGAGAGAGAGAGAGCACCCATTGCACCTCGGTTCGACCGTACGTAAGGTAACTTTCAATTCCTGTTGTGCAGCGGGATAAAGTATTCTCTCATACCTCGGAGATATACCTTCACTCGGTCGGAGCGACGTCACGTGACATTTTAAATGGTGGAAGAGAATGCTGTCGCTTATTTTCCTTCTGAGGATGAGGGTTTAACATGGATCGGGAACTTACAGGACAACCGCGGCTGTGGTTGCAAGTTTGGATAGTTAGAAGGAAAATAAGCGACAGCCTTCTCTTCCACCATATAACATGTCACGTGACGTCGCTGCGACCGAGTGAAGGTATATCTCCGAGGTATGAGAGAATACTTTATCCCCGAGTACGCAGTACTAGGGTCCAGCAGACTTTAATTGTGTGTCTGTCTGTCTCGACTTAAACAGCTTATTGCTGGGAAACTACTGGGCGCAGTTCGTTCAAAAGTTGATACACTAACTTGATAATAGGTCCGATTGATCGTATTAAAACTTCATAATGTTACCTGGGACCTAAATGCCAAATAAATCACAAAATCCACTCTTAACGGCGGGCGCAATTCGCGGTGGGATAGAACAGCCGTTCGGCTAATCCGCCAGCCAGCCAGCCAGCGACAGCGACACCAGGCTTATTGCGTGCGTGCGTGAATTGCGTGCGTGTACCACTGTGCGCGAGGAGTATAGGCATTTGAGTTCACTAGCGGATAGAATTGGTGGAAAGCGTTTACGACTATGGCTAAAGTGATCCGGGTTCGATTCCCGGCATGGGCTGTCTGTTCTTTTTTATTTTTTATTTTTATTTTTTATTCTTGTTTACTATTGTTTATTATGAACTTCTTAATGTTTTATTTTACTCTAATATTTTTTTTAATTGTGTAAAATAAATAAATATTTTTTTTTATTTTTATTTTCTTTTTTAAATCCAAGGGATCCGGGTTCGATTCCCGGCATGGGCGGTCTATTTTTTTTTTTTTTTTAATTCTTGTTTACTATTGACGTTTTAATGTTTTAATTTACTCTAATAATTTGTTTGATTGTGTATAATAAATAAAAAAAAAATTTTTTTTAAATCCACGTGCACAAGACAAAAACTTTCATACTGGGGGAGCGAGCCAGTCTGAAGAGTACTCGGGTCCAGCGCCAGCGTTTTTTATCCCCGAGTACGCAGTACTAGGGTCCAGCAGACTTTAATTGTGTGTCTGTCTGTCTCGACTTAACAGCTTATTGCTGGGAAACTACTGGGCGCAGTTCGTTCAAAAGTTGATACACTAACTTGATAATAGGTCCGATTGATCGTATTAAAACTTCATAAGGTTACCTGGGACCTAAATGCCAAATAAATCACAAAATCCACTCTTAACGGCGGGCGCAATTCGTGGTGGGATAGAACAGCCGTTCGGCTAATCCGCCGGCCAGCCAGCCAGCGACAGCGACACCAGGCTTATTGCGTGCGTGCGTGCTTTGCGTGCGTGTACCACTGTGCGCGAGGAGTATATAGGCATTTAAGTTCACTGGCGAATGATAGAATTGGTGGCTTGGTGGAAAGCGTTTACGACTATGGCTAAAGTGATCCGGGTTCGATTCCCGGCATGGGCTGTCTGTTTTTTTTATTTTTTTATTTATTTATTTTTTATAATAAATTCTTGTTTACTATTGTTTATTATGAAAGTTTTAATGTTTTATTTTACTGTAATAGTTTTTTTAATTGTGTAAAATAAATTAAAAAAAATTTTTTTTTTTTTTTTTTAATCCAAGGGATCGGGTTCGATTCCCGGCATGGGCGGTCATTTTTTTTTTTTATTATTTTTTTTTAATTCTTGTTTACTATTGTTTATTATGAACGTTTTAATGTTTTATTTTACTCTAATAATTTTTTTGATTGTGTAAAATACATATATTTTTTTTAAATCCACGTGCACAAGACAAAAACTTCCATACTGGGGGAGCGAGCCAGTCTGAAGAGTACTCGGGTCCAGCGCCAGCGTTTTTTATCCCGCTGCACAACAGGAATTTATTGTTAACTTCTCTTCGGTCGAACCGAGGTGCAATACCGAGAGAGAGAGAGAGAGAGAGAGAGAGAGAGAGAGAGAGAGAGAGAGAGAGAGAGAGAGAGAGAGAGAGAGAGAGAGAGAGAATAAGAGAGAGAGAATGAGAGAGAGAGAATGAGAGAGAGAGAATATGAGAGAGAGAATGAGAGAGAGAGAGAATGAGAGAGAGGGAGAGAGAGAATGAGAGAGAGAGAGAGAATGAGAGAGAGAAAATGAGAGAGAGGAGAGGGAGAAAGAGAGAGAGATAGAGAGAGAGAGATGCGCGTGTGTGTGTGTATGTGTTATTTATTTGTGTGTGTGTGTTTGTTTTGTTTGCTTGCTTGCTTGTTTGTTATTTGTTTGTTTGCTTGTTTGAATGTACGTGTGTGTGTGTGTGTGTGTGTGTGTGTGTGTGTGTTTGAATGTGTGTGTCTGTGTGTGTGTGTGTGTGTGTCAGTGTGTGTGTGTCTGTGTCTGTGTGTGTCTGTGTGTGGTATGTGTGTATGTGTGTGTATGTGTATGTGTGTGTGTATATATGTGTATGTGTGTGTGTGTATGTGTGTATGTGTGTGTGTGTGTGTGTGTGTGTGTGTGTGTGTGTTTGTATGTGTCTTTCTAAGACCTGATTTGTATGTGAATTTTCATTTTAGTTGTGAAAGGTGGGTTACCGTGACCACTTTAGTTAAACATTCTACACAATCACGCTCGACAAGCCAAGCGTGACTTTGCAGGTTTAAAATACTTCAGAGCAACGACATGCGAGTGTGACGAATGGGGTGACAGTTACTATTTCCCGCCTTGACATGTTGTCAGCATGCCCGCCACATGTCCTCCACTCCGTCTTATTGTGCTTGACCTAGAAAGGGGAACAGCAACACTCATTCGTGACGCGTCTAAATTGTCCCTCGTGTTCCCTCCCAGCGCACGATTTTGACCCATTTAAACACACAAAAATATAAATCAACAACACAAAATAACCTTACCTACCTTACATTTTTTCAAAGTTTGAAACTTGCTCTTTTAGAAAATATATGAAACATTTGAAAAAACATACCTTTTGTTGTCTTCACATCCAGTCAAACTACCTCTTTGCAGCAAAAAAAACAAAAACAATTTCTACGTCATGGGTTCATCATACACAATGTCATGATCGACACTTTCATTGTCCGAATCACCCAAATCATCGTCCATTGGCACAAACTCGTCATCAGAATCTAAAATATCATCTCCACTATCATCATCACTAAGGTCAAGATCAGAACCGTCCTGAATAACAAGTTCTAGCACTCTTTTCAAGTTAATACGTCTTGTGGCAGAAGGATCCGCCATCTTGGAAAAGTCAAAACACGTGGGTCGCACATTGTCAAAAAAATCAAATTATTATGGTGCGCCAAATTGATATTACTATCGTTAACAGTTATAAAGGGTTTTGAAACTATCGTTAACTGTTATATAGAGTTTCGAAACTATCGTTAACTAGTGTTAAATAGAGTTTCGAAACTATCGTTAACTGTTATTTACAGTTATATCAATAGCGCGTTTGTGCGCGCTATTGCTAAAACTATGAATAACAGATAACGAGGGTTTCGCAAAACGGCGGCATGGTGCGCGCAAGTGATATTACTATCGTTAACTGTTATATAGAGTTTCTAAAAATAGCGAAGGCGTGGTCGGATGTTTCGATGCCGGCAAAATGGCTGCTGAACGTTTCGTTCGAGCGAATTTGCACTAAATTACTACAACATTTAGTAGATCATATTCAACTAACTGTCGTCTGATAAGTCCATCATTTCGCTGCTTCGTTTAATCAAGTAATCAAATCTTCGTTACAGCTAGCACGCTTCCTGTTTTCACAGAAATATTGGTCAGTGTCAGCTTGACCCGTTCTAGCTACCGCGCTGTGTGCGGGTCAGTTTGTACACATACGGCTGGCATGCATGCAGTTGGCAACGGTCAGTGTCAGGTTGACCCGTCCAGTACCCAAAACACGATGCGAAAGCATGCAGTGTTTTCCAAAACGCGTCGTGGGGGGTGTCACTCGGGAAACACGTTGTTTTGTGTTTGTTTTGAAAAACCCCACTGTTTTGTGTAGTGCGTCTGTCATGGTCTACCGTCTTCAAACCGCACACATGGAAAACGGTACGGCCGAAAGTACAAATGATATGATAAAGCTAATATTAAACAAACTCAACAATGATTTGAGAAGACGACAACAGAAGAACGGTCAATAACTAATGTTGTAGTTTTTTAAATTGTGTTTCTAATTAAAATGTACAGACAGTTTTGCAATGGCATTTCAGGGTTTTCCCACTTGGGAACGATACCGACGCGCTTTTGATAAAACTATCGTTAGCTGTTATATAGAGTTTCTGAAACTCTTTATAACAGATAACGATAGTTTAGAAACTCTACATAACAGTTAACGATAGTTTCAAAACTCAGTATAACAGTTAACGATAGTTTCAAAACCCTATATAACAGTTAACGATAGTAATATCAATTTCGCGCACCATAAATTATTCCCAACAATTGAAGGGAAGGAACTGTTTACAGTGAATGGTTCCCCAGAAGACAGGGAGAAGTTTATTGCGGGGGTTGTTTCCCTTGGTCAGCGGGGCCGTTCACACCGTGATGCTACTCTTACACTGTGCCGAATTGCCCTTGCGAATAGAATTTTCCAATAATTCACAATGATCGGGACATGGTCGCAAGACATTCGTAAATGTTCTTAACTATTCGCCACCATTCGTCTCTTGTTTTGAACATAGAAACATGTTCCTAATATTCGCAAAGAAGTCATATTCTTAACTTTTTTGCAACGTACTGGTAAGATTTCGCAAGACATTCGTAATCATCGCAATGTATTCGTAACGCTCGCAAGGCATTCGCAACCATTCGTTATGCATGTCTCACACTGTGCCGAATATCCTTGCGAACATTCGTAATCATCGCAATGTATTCGTCAGGCTCGCAAGGCATTCGCACACATTCGTTATGCCTGTCTTACACTGTGCCGAATATCCTTGCGAATATAGATTCGTATGCATTCGCAATGATCAATAGACATTCGCAAGCACTCGCAACCATTCGTAAGACATTCGCAAGGATTCGTAAGGCTTGGAATGTTCAATATTTTTCCTGTCCATTAGTCTCTTTTTTTGGCCAAATACAACATGTTCATAATAATACACATTTCTTGCGAATGTCTTACGAATAGTTGCGAGTGCTTGCGAATGTGTACCGATCATTGAGAACGCCTTGCGAGCGCCACGAATACCTTTACGATGATTACGAATGGCTTGCGAATACTGAAGAACATGCATTCCTTGCGAATATTAGGAGCATGTTGTTAATATTCGCAACAAGAGACGAATGGTTAAGAACATTTACGAATGTCTTGCGACCATGTCCCGATCATTACGAATTATTGGTGAATACTATTCGCAAGGGAAATTCGGCACAGTGTAAGAGCAATATTACGAACAATGCGAATTGCATAATCGCTTTATTCGTAAAATGTTTGCAAGCACTCGCAACACTCGCAAGGCCACTCGCAACGTGCGTAATACATCCGCAAGACATCTATATATATATACGACTAGTGTCTGTGTGTCTGTCTGTGTATCTGTCTGTGCGCGATGCGCGGCCAAGGTTCTCGATGGATCTGCTTCAAATTTGGTGGGCTTATTCAGAGAGACCCCGGTAACAACCTCATCGATGAGATATTTCAACACGTGCTCTCAGCGCGCAGCGCGGAACCGATTTTGGTTCCACCTCAGCTATTTTGGTTCCATCTCAGCTACCCGGGCCCCCATACCGACACACCATAGCCGCTACACCACATCACAACGCCAAACTTCTCGGTGGATCTTTTTCAAATTTGGACACCGTATTCAGCTACACCCCGGACACAATATCATCGATCAGATATTTCAACACGTGCTCTCAGCGCGCAGCGCTGAACTAATTTTGGGTTTTGTGTTCATTTCACCATTATAAGTAACTCTTCCTTATCTTCTCATCTTCTCCAGGTTTTCAGCGTTTACCTCCCTTCCTTCGTTTGGTGCACTTTTGTGTGAGTGGAGCGTCTTCGGATATTCCCGGCGTTCTGTTACTGTTTCTATTTTTAGAAGGTCAACGCAGTGTACAGAACGTAAATTGGACCCGTAAATTATCCTCACTGTAAAAGTGCAAAGGTCGAATCAATTTATAGCCACGCGAAAAATACACTGTCATCTATCTCTCTATAGATACGGCTTCTCTGTGTTTTTGTCTGTGTGTGTGTGAGTGTGTGTGTCTCTATGTAAGCAACACCTGTGCATTGTTCAGTTCTGTTTGTGATGTGGTCTGGCGGCTTTTGTGTAATTTTATGTACGGGCCTTCCTTTGAGAAGCCATAACTTGCTCAGTCCTGTTTGAGTGGAGTTCGCCTCCAAAGGTGATTAACACGGTTACATTCGTCGACAAGGATGGGACTCGATATGGTCAGGAATGGCATTATGGCCACTGAATCATTTTCGTGCTGTTCCCATTCCACGAATCTGGGAGGGACCTAAGCTTGGCGGGTCCATTGTTCGGACCCGGCGAAGCCGGCGTACGGCTCTAAGTACTTCTTCCCGGCAAAGCCGGCTACCCGGCGAAGCGGGTATTCATTCTAGTTCGTATATGGATTTGTATGCATTCGCAATGATCGGCAAGGCTTCGAATTTTCAATATTTTTTCCTGTCCATTCGTCTCTTTTTTTGCCGAATACAACATGTTCATATTCGCAAGGATATTCGGCACAGTGTAAGACAGGCCTTAAAAATGTGTGATATCCGTCGGAACTAAACTTCAGACGTGTCGGCAACGCTAAACACAGCTGTCGGAATTCCAGTTCGGACACGTAGCGAATCCGTACGCATGTTGGGGGCCCCATGACAGGAAGGAAGAAAGTGAACAGGAAAAAGAAAGTGAATAATCAATCTGTGCAAACCAATTTGAAGTTTGACGTTGACCCCAAACTTCTTCACTGACACACACACGCACACAAAGACACACACACACACACACGCACGTACGCACAAACACACACACACACACGGACACACACACACACACGCACACACACACACACGCACGCACACACACACACACACATACACACACATCCGCACTCTCCCCCACACACACACTCACACCGCCCCACACACCCCCCACACACACATACACACACACACACACACACGCACGCACACACACACACACACACACACACACACACACACACACACATATACACACACATCCGCACTCTCCCCCACACACATACTCACACCCCCCCACACACCCCCCCACACACACATACACACACAAACACACACACACATACACACACACATACACACACACACACACATGCATACACCACCCCCTCGTCTCGATTCCCCGTCTATGTTAAAACTTTTAGTCAAAACTTGACTAAATGTAACAAGAAAGGTATGTTGTTGGAACATTGAATTATTGACAAAACAAAACAAAACGTTCACAAAAATATCGACCCAGCGATCTTTTGAGTGCACAGACAAACACTAATTAGACTTCGCTCATTTCAAAATGTTCAGCCGCTTGCAGGGAAGACACAAGCAAAGCAACGATTGATGACGAAATGAATGACGTAAAAAGGGAATGACGTCATGTGAACAGACACGCTGCAGGCAATTCAACTTGCAGATACTAAAACTACATAATGAGTTCTCCCTTCCAGGGGAATTCCCACCGTACTAACCCTTCTTGCAACTGACGACTTAGGAAAAGGGAGAGATTGTAAGCCGTAACGATTGTACCTCAAATGCGAGAGTTTCCCCCCTTAGTCTTTTGACTCTTCAAGTCGACGTGAATGATTGTTATCTTCAATGAACTTGAAAGGATGCTTGGTGTCGGGTCGCCATCCGCCTTCTTTGTGTGTGTGCGGTTGTGTGTGTGTTGTGGGGTAGCCTTTTCTGCATGTTTGCTTCCAAGAACACACACACACACACACACACACACACACACACACACACACACACACACACACACAAACACACGCGCGCGCGCGCGCGCGCGCGCGCGCGGGTACACACACACACATACAAACATGCACACACACAAACACACACTTACATACACACACACACACACGCACACACACACACACAAACATACACACACACACACACACAAACATACACACACACAAACACACACTTACACACACACACTTTCACACTTTCACACACACACACACACACACACACACACACACACACACACACACACACACACACACACACACCGTATCTCCTCGAATGCAATGACGTACCGACCGGTCATCCTCATAGTAGATACTCCAAACCTTCTTTGCATGACTAAGTTAGCTTTGACCAACATCTTTCTTTTTTTTTGCAATCAATTTTTGGATCAGACTGACCATCCAGCTCAATAAAGCATTCTCAGAAAAAAAGATCAACATTTATTCTCTCTTTTCATATATTTTTTTTATGTCTGTATTAATTTTGAATAATACTGAAGGATTATTTCATTACCGCACCCTCTGTGGCAAACCGGCTATCGCGAGACTCGGTGCGCGCCGCCATATTTGGCATACTTACCTTCTTGAGTCTCTTGGTGAGCGCGGCCAAAGGTTGTATGCTAAAAATAACCAGCTGACGTCATAGCCAAAAGCCAGCGCTTTCGTTTCGTATGCAATACCTTATGTGCAAAGTATGGCCGATCACTGAGAAAATTCCAGTTAAAAACGTTGAACAAAAAATGTCGACGGTTACCGATGTTTTTGCCTAAATAGAAGCCCTTCATTAAAAAAAAAAAAAAGGCCTTTTATTGATAGATGTTGGTAAATTTCAACTTCTTTCAACTTTTGGGCGCGCTAATCAAAGACAGGTTTTAACGCGACTGCTAGCTCCGCTCTACGTGTCTCTTCAAACAATGGGGGTGGATCGATAGCACGTCTTGCGATTTGACACTGCCTACGATTTGAGCATTCGGTTTCTCAAATAGCCAATGCACCACCCTCAGAAGCCATTCTTGGTAAGACTAGTTGTTTATTTTACCGATGAACCTACTGATTACTGCTGTGTATTGACAGAAGGCAGTAAGTCCACATTTTGGTCAAAATGAGATTATCGTATTATATTGCATAGAAAACAAAGGCGCATCTTTCGTCAACATTTCTAAGTTGTGTGATCAATTTTGTTGTTGTTGAAAGAAGTAAGTCAACTTATTTTTTGTGTATTAATCAAAGGAACAAAATGGCAAATCATTATTTGGCAGCATTATTACGTGAATGCATGTTTCATTGCTCTCTGTTTTCGTGATTTCTCACTTGAAAACCTGTGTCTAGTTTCAGAAATTGAACACCTAATTGTTAAATCATGCCTCCTATTTCTTATCAAAAGGAAGAGAGAGTGAAAGCGAGAGAAAGAGAGAGAAAGAGAGAGAGAGAGAGAGAGAGAGAGAGAGACAGACAGACAAACAGACAAACAGACATACAGACAAGCAGACAAAAAAAGGATGAGAGAGTGTGTGCATGTGTGCGTGTGTGTGTGTGTGTGTGTGTGTTGTGTGTGTGTGTGTGTTGTGTGTGTGTGTGTGTGTATGTGTGTGTGTGTGTGTGTGTGTGTGTGTGTGTGCCTATGCCTCAAAACGTGTGAAAGCATCAAACTATTTAAGTGGGTTTTTTAAACATGAAATAAAAATAATTGCCCCTGTTTTTGTACGAACAACAGCTGTGATTTCATAAGAGCGATGTTGCGCAATAAAGAGTCAGTCAGGCATTACTGCACGAACACCAACATCTGCGGCTTTGCAATCGACAACGGGAAAGGAAAACTACGGAAACAGCTTTTAGAAATGATGGAAATGTAGGTAGGTTATGAGAGTTCAAGCCAACGCGACAATGAACAGCTCGTACATATCTCCGCGGGCGCATACGTGTATATGTCTGTTGGATAGTTTCTCCTATGCATTTATGTTTGGGGGGGGGGGGGGGAGGCACAAGTCACGTTGTGGAGACACTCGGAGAGACCAATCAATGACAAGAGGCGAAGCCTTCAAGGCTCACGTAAGAAATCGACAAACAGTAACACAAACTCAATCACTCCGTCACACACACACACACACACACACACACACACACACACACACACACACACACACACACACACACACACACAGTAGCATAGGTGACACTGTGCAAGAAAGCGAGACACTAGTCTAGATCTGTTTGTCTGCATGTAGCCTACTTACAGGGACACTACTGCCAACTAGTCTCGGCCCGCTCAAAATAACAATGACCGAGACTTTCAGTAATTCCTTCGCGTGACGTCTAACCCTCTTACGCCATAATGTGACGTCTTCAAATGTTAAAGTTTCTATCACATACATACACACACACACACACACACACACACACACACACACGCACAGACAGACAAAGTTTATCATCGCATAGGCTACACTTACGTGAGCCAAAAATACTGACAACCTGGCCTGACATTAAAAATACAGTGCTTCACCTGCAAGGAAAAGGCAACGTTCTTGCCAACAGATTTTCAGCAAATCTATTCAACACAGTACGTGCTTGACGACAGTCAGCTTCCCTGCCTACAATCCTGCATTAATAATGCAGGTGAGGGCCAAGTTCTTGCCAGGGTCCAGACAACTGAGAATATACTTGGCACTTGGATGGGACTCAAAAGGACCACACAAAAACTGTAGGCCAGCAGGTGACGCTGGATAGTGGGGACACTCTCAGCTTGCGAAGATGCGTACTGTAAACAGAATATGTATCAGAGTTGCATTTTGCTACTGGTGACAAGTGGGGGTCTGCTCACACTGACATACGTTTCAATAAATTCTACTGGAGAAACTGGCCACAAAGCAGCCAGTACATGACAAAGAGATAGTAAAATCACCACAATCAAAGAAAATACCACGATCATTCAATGAATGTGATAATATCAAAATTGGCTGTGAAAATGCTAGCAAAAATGGTGACCAAAAACGGGAACGCAGACTATGAGCGTCTTTACCGTCTTACCTCACATTCTGTGTTGTTGATAAGAATGGTGTCTTTGCTGTTTTTGTTTAAATATTATCCAATAGAACTGATGCATTTCTTGAATTATATCATTGTTTGTCTTTGTGAAATACGAGTGTTTTCCGATACGTAAAGGTCAACGAAACCATCGTTAAAGTGTAGAGGTCATTGGAGGTCACGACTAAACAAAATATGAGCCCGATCGCTTTGATAGTTTCCGAGAAAAGTCCAACGTTAAGGTGGTGTCTACGGACGGCCGGCCGGCCGGACGGCCGGCCGGACAGACTAACACTGACCGATTACATAGAGTCACTTTTTCTCAAGTGACTCAAAAACAGATAAACTACCAAAACAAATACATTCAAAATCTACGAAACTTAAGCCACAATCCATGAACTTTTCTTTTTGAATAAATGTTGCAAATCAAATTTGTTCATGGCCAAACACCACTTAAACTCCAACTTGTGTGAAAACCATGTAAACCAGTTTGTTTGTTTGTTCGTTCATGGGCTGAAACTCCCACGGCTTTTACGTGTATGACCGTTTTTACCCCGCCATTTAGGCACCCATACGCCGCTTTCGGAGGAAGCATGCTGGGTATTTTCGTGTTTCTATAACCCACCGAACTCTGACATGGATTACAGGATCTTTTTCATGCGCACTTGGTCTTGTGCTTGCGTGTACACACGGGGGTGTTCGGACACCGAGGAGAGTCTGCACACAAAGTTGACTCTGAGAAAGAAATCTCTTGCCGAACGTGGGGACGAACTCACGCTGACAGCGGACAACTGGATACAAATCCAGCGCGCTACCGACTGAGCTACATCCCCGCCCCCCGTGTAAACCAATTGTGACCCTCCACCACGGAATGAGTCGCATGTCACCTTTGCATGATGTTCATATTTTTACATTTAGTCAAGTTTTGACTAAATGTTTTAACGTAGAGGGGGGAATCGAGACGAGTGTCGTGGTGTATGTGTGTCTGTGTGTCTGTCTGTGTGTGTGTGTAGAGCGATTCAGACTAAACTACTGGACCGATCTTTATGAAATTTGACATGAGAATTCCTGGGTATGATATCCTCAGAAATGTTTTCATTTTTTTTATCAATGTCTTTGATGACGTCATATCCGGCTTTTCGTGAAAGTTGAGGCGGCACTGTCACGCCCTCATTTTTCAACCAAATTGGTTGCAATTTTGGTCAAGTAATCTTCGACGAAGCCCGGACTTTGGTATTGCATTTCAGCTTGGTGGCTTAAAAATTAATTGATGACTTTGGTCATTAAAAATCTGAAAATTGTAAAAAAAAAAATTTTCTATAAAACGATCCAAATTTACGTTCATCTTATTCTCCATTATTTGCTGATTCCAAAAACATATAAATATGTTATATTTGGATTAACAACAAGCTCTGAAAATTAAATATATAAAGATTATTATCAACATTTTTTTTTCGAAATCAATTCAAAAACACTTTCATCTTATTCCTTGTCGGTTCCTGATTCCAAAAACATATAGATATGATATGTTTGGATTAAAAACACGCTCAGAAAGTTAAAACGAAGAGAGGTATAGAAAAGCGTGCTATCCTTCTCAGCGCAACGAATACCCCGCTCTTCTTGTCAATTCCACTGGCACTGCCTTTGCCACGGTTGGTGGAGTGACGATGCTACGAGTATACGGTCTTGCTGCGTTGCGTTGCGTTCAGTTTCATTCTGTGAGTTCGACAGCTACTTGACTAAATGTTGTATTTTCGCCTTACGCGACTTGTTGTGAATTCCATATTCGAGGGTTGTCACGTTTGACATACTCTAGCTAAATTGTCGCTGCCGCGTTCGATCTTTGCTTTGTTTGTCATTACTCCTTGGTTGTTCAATTATTCAATTTTTAAAAAATGAAAGAATTCGGTCTTGTCTGTTTTGTGTGGCGTGCTTGTAAAAAAGTGATCCTTAACTTTTTTTGAAGAGTGTATGTATTCACGATTAGAGTAGTCCCTCTCTGGGCGATTGCTGGTTGAAAAGAGGCTAATTTGTATTGCTTATGCCACAACCCTCGTAAAATAAAATTTGATTTGATTTGATTTGATCTCTGTTTCTATATCCCTCTCCCTCCCCCCTCTCTCTGTCTCTGTCTCTGTCTCTGTCTCTGTCTCTGTCTCTCTCTCTCTCTCTTCCCCCCCCCCCCCCCCTTGTTTGACAAAGAAAGTCAGAGAGAACCGGGAGTATTTCTGTGCAATCGCTTGACTGAATGGTTCATGACGGCTCGGCGTTCTTGTCTTTTTCTTTTTTGATCTACGAGGATGAAATTCTCTTTTTATTACTGCAGAAGATATGCAACAAAAGCGGTGACAAAAGCTTCGGCAACTTTCAGAGGTCATGGCGAGTCATTTCCCTTTGCCGTTGTCTAACTGTCTCCTCCAAGCTGTTGCAGCTATTTTTCTTAAAAGGACAAATATAAAACGGATATATCTCAAAACACAGCAAGAAAACAATATACTTTGCCAATATCTGTGCACAAATCCAAATCATTTTTTTTTTATTGTTCCCTTTCTCATCTTTTTGTGTGCACAGTAGACACGGAGAGTTCACGTATAGGACACGTCTAGTTATGTAGCTTCGTTCTGAGTCCTTTGCTTTACACACATATTCGACCGGCACTATAGCCTGTTTGTTATGACGACGGCCTTTACACACAGATAGACCGGCACTATAGTCTGTTTGTTATGACGACGGCCTTTACACACAGATGGACCGGCATTATAGTCTGTTTGTTATGACGACGGCCTTTACACACAGATAGACCGGCACTATAGCCTGTTTGTTATGACGACGGCCTTTACACACAGATGGACCGGCACTATAGCCTGTTTGTTATGCACTATAGCCTGTTTGTTATGAAGACGGCCTTTACACACAGATAGATCGGCACTATAGTCTGTTTGTTATGACGACGGCCTTTACACACAGATGGCCCGGCACTATAGCCTGTTTGTTATGACGACGGCCTTTACACACAGATAGATCGGCACTATAGCCTGTTTGTTATGACGACGACCTTTACACACAGATGGCCCGGCACTATAGCATGTTTGTTATGACGACGGCCTTTACACACAGATAGATCGGCACTATAGCCTGTTTGTTATGACGACGGCCTTTACACACAGATGGACCGGCACTATAGCCTGTTTGTTATGACGACGGCCTTTACACACAGATTGACCGGCACTATAGCCTGTTTGTTATGACGACGGCCTTTACACACAGATAGACCGGCACTATAGTCTGTTTGTTATGACGACGGCCTTTACACACAGATAGACCGGCAATATAGCCTGTTTGTTATGACGACGGCCTTTACACACAGATGGACCGGCACTATAGTCTGTTTGTTATGACGACGGTCTTTACACACAGATGGACCGGCACTATAGTCTGTTTGTTATAACGACGGTCTTTACACACAGATAGACCGGCACTATAGCCTGTTTGTTATGACGACGGCCTTTACACACAGATGGACCGGCACTATAGTCTGTTTGTTATGACGACGGCCTTTACACACAGATAGACCGGCACTATAGCCTGTTTGTTATGACGACGGCCTTTACACACAGATAGACCGGCACTATAGCCTGTTTGTTATGACGACGGCCTTTACACACAGACAGACCGGCACTATAGTCTGTTTGTTATGACGACGGCCTTTACACACAGATAGACCGGCACTATAGTCTGTTTGTTATGAAGACGGCCTTTACACACAGATGGACAGGCACTATAGCCTGTTTGTTATGAAGACGGCCTTTACACACAAATGGACCGGCACTATAGCCTGTTTGTTATGAAGACGGCCTTTACACACAGATGGCCCGGCACTATAGCCTGTTTGTTATGACGACGGCCTTTACACACAAATGGATCGGCACTATAGCCTGTTTGTTATGACGACGGCCTTTACACACAGACAGACCGGCACTATAGCCTGTTTGTTATGACGACGGCCTTTACACACAGACAGACCGGCACTATAGCCTGTTTGTTATGACGACGGCCTTTACACACAAATGGATCGGCACTATAGCCTGTTTGTTATGACGACGGCCTTTACACACAGATGGC
>NC_090252.1:4984233-4994233 GCF_037325665.1 Littorina saxatilis | reverse complement strand
GCCATTTTACTCGTTGCATCGTCAGGCCACCGCTCATGGCAAAGGCAGTGAAATTGACAAGAAGAGCGGGGTAGTAGTTGCGCTAAGAAGGATAGCACGCTTTTCTTTACCTCTCTTTGTTTTAACTTTCTGAGCGTGTTTTTAATCCAAACATATCATATCTATATGTTTTTGGAATCAGGAACCGACAAGGAATAAGATGAAAGTGTTTTGAAATTGATTTGGACAATTTAATTTTGATAATATTTTTTATATATTTAATTTTCAGAGCTTGTTTTTAATCCGAATATAACATATTTATATGTTTTTGGAATCAGCAAATGATGGAGAATAAGATAAATGTAAATTTGGAGCGTTTTATACATTTTTATTTTTTTTACAATTTTCCGATTTTTAATGACCAAAGTCATTAATTAATTTTTAAGCCACCAAGCTGAAATGCAATACCGAACCCCGGGCTTTGTCGAAGATTACTTGACCAAAATTTGAACCAATTTGGTTGAAAAATGAGGGCGTGACAGTGCCGCCTCAACTTTCACGAAAAGCCGGATATGACGTCATCAAAGACATTTATCAAAAAAAAGAAAAAAACGTTCGGGGATTTCATACCCAGGAACTCTCATGTCAAATTTCATAAAGATCGGTCCAGTAGTTTAGTCTGAATCGCTCTACACACACACACAGACAGACACACACACACACACACACACACACACACACACACACACACACACACACACACACACACACACACACAGACAAACACACACACACACACACACACACATACACCACGACCCTCGTCTCGATTCCCCCCTCTACGTTAAAATATTTAGTAAAAACTTGACTAAATATAACAAGTCGCGTAAGGCGAAAATACAATATTTAGTCAAGTAGCTGCCATTTTTCAGCAAGACCGTATACTCGTAGCATCGTCAGTCCACCGCTCATGGCAAAGGCAGTGAAATTGACAAGAAGAGCGGGGTAGTAGTTGCGCTAAGAAGGATAGCACGCTTTTCTTTACCTCTCTTTGTTTTAACTTTCTGAGCGTGTTTTTAATCCAAACATATCATATCTATATGTTTTTGGAATCAGGAACCGACAAGGAATAAGATGAAAGTGTTGTTAAATTGATTTGGACAATTTAATTTTGATAATAATTTTTATATATTTAATTTTCAGAGCTTGTTTTTAATCCGAATATAACATATTTATATGTTTTTGGAATCAGCAAATGATGGAGAATAAGATAAACGTAAATTTGGATCGTTTTATAAACTTTATTTTTTTTTTACAATTTTCCGATTTTTAATGACCAAAGTCATTAATTAATTTTTAAGCCACCAAGCTGAAATGCAATACCGAACCCCGGGCTTCGTCGAAGATTACTTGACCAAAATTTGAACCAATTTGGTTGAAAAATGAGGGCGTGACAGTGCCGCCTCAACTTTCACGAAAAGCCGGATATGACGTCATCAAATACATTTATCAAAAAAAAGAAAAAAACGTTCGGGGATTTCATACCCAGGAACTCTCATGTCAAATTTCATAAAGATCGGTCCAGTAGTTTAGTCTGAATCGCTCTACACACACACACACACACACACACACGCACGCACACACATACGCACATACACCACGACCCTCGTTTCGATTCCCCCTCGATGTTAAAATATTTAGTCAAAACTTGACTAAATATAAAAAGCAGACGCAACACGGAACGAACAGGGTTTGAAAGAAAATGGAGGGGAAACACGCAAAAAGGGGAAGGAACTCTAGGAACGGAAATGAATGAAAGGGGAGAGAAGTGGTTGGATGATGTCAAGGGCACAGGCATACAGACTAAAAGTAATACACACTCATAAAGGGGGGGGGGGGGAGGGGGGAGGGTTTCAAACCCTGTTCGTTCCGTGTTGCGTCTGCTTTTTGTTGTCTTTTGTGTTTTTTTCCTGATGAAGCTTCCAGAAGCGAAAATTCGTAATCGTCTTGTGTCGTCTTTGTATTGGTGAGTACAGTAATTCTTTGTTTTTTTAACTTTGTTCATCTTACCACAGTCTCTTCGTTGTTTAGACATCTAGAACACTGTAATACTAAGTACGCACGAAACAAATCCATGCCAGAATTCGATGGAATACAGAAACACGAAAGTAAATGTGATGCATCCCCCAGAATATGACTATGCTTAAACGGGGAAGAGGGGGAGGGGGAGGGGAGGCCGGGGCTGGGGGAGGGGGGGGGGGGGGGGGGTGGCGTACACTTAAAGTCCACTCGTACCAACGAGTGGAAGTGGGAGTCGCAGCCCATGGACGAAGAAGGATAAGGCAACAGGCAGCGCCCTCTGAAGGCACAATCTTTCCCGTGTGCTCGATTCAGATCGCTATCTCCAATCAGGCCAGGCGTTACATAGAATATGTCCTCCCCTTGGACACATACCCAACATCACCTTTCTGACTGTTTCTCTTGAGAGTGTGAATGTACGTTACCCCTTAACTGTCGGAATAGTTTAGTTAAAAGATCAACAACAACACATGTTGTGGCCGAGTGGTAACGCACTTGCGCTCGGAAGCGAGAGGTTGCGTGTTCGACCCTGGGTCAGGCCGCAATTTTCTCCCCCCTTTCCTAACCTAGGTGGTGGGTTCAAGTGCTAGTCTTTCGGATGAGACGAAAAACCGAGGTCCCTTCGTGTACACTACATTGGGGTGTACACGTTAAAGATCCCACGATTGACAAAAGGGTCTTTCCTGGCAAAATTGTATAGGCATAGATAAAAATGTCCACCAAATACCCGTTTGACTTGGAATAAAGGCCGTGAAAGGTGAATGCTCGCCTAATAGGCTACTGAGCTTTACTGGCCGATGTGAATGCGTTATATATTGTGTGTAAAAAAATGTCTGTTTGTCTGTCTGTAAAAAAATTCCATTTCAAACGGCAGAAATTAATATGTAAGCGCCTAGGGCTATATCTAGATTAGGCGCATAAAAATGATCACAATAATAATAATAATAATAATTTACAACATACAAAGCATGACAAATAGACAATTTTCGGAAATAATCCGCCGGTTTGTATGAGTTGTGAAAGAGTGAATACCCTTGTTTTTCCTCGGACAGATAGATTCACATGTGCCCTTGTCCACGTGTGTCCGACACACCCCTCGCTAGTGATTGGCCCCTCCCACGTGTGTCGGAGGAAAAGCAAGGGTATTCACTCTTTCACAGCCCATACAAGCCCGACGGAGTTATTTTCGGAGTTCGTCTGTAATGCCAACACTGAGCAAATGATCTCCAGGGGTGGCAATCGTCTTAATGCAAATGTAAAGGTCATATACAGCGGTTGTTTCCCTTGTCAAAGTATTTGTTTGCGAATGGCAAATTCCGTACCTCATGCGTATTGTGACAGTCAAGGCGTTTTAATGAAGTAGTTGAATATATACAACAAAAACCCACAACTCTATCGATGTTGGTATCTGTCAATGTAGAGAGAGGGCGTTACCCCACGCCAAACCTGACAAGATCTGAGTCAGCGAGCAGAACTGTTTCAAGGGTCAGGACAGTACCTTTAACTAGTCAGTATTAATACACAATAAAACGGAGGCGGTGGCCGTATGTTGAAGGATAAGGCCTTACTCCATGTCAACACTGGCAATATCTGATATTGTGAGCAGAACTGTGTTCAGGGGGCAGGACAGTAACTTTAACTAATCTGGATTAACACGCAATTGTTATAAAAGGGAGGCTGTGGCTGCAGCAAGAACAGTGCGACCTGAAAGCTCGTACACAAACCATGGCGCGATGTTGCGATGGATGGGTGATGACTCACGGTTTCTTCAATCTGTTCCTGTCTTCCTTCGTTCTTCTTTCTGCAGGGCAGGTGCGTATTATTTTAGAGTATGTGTGCGTGAGGGGGAGGGAAGGGGGGAGAGGAGGGGGAGGGGTTGAACATTGGTGACTCAACTATGCTGTGCGCCCTGACAAAACCAGGACATTGAGACGATGACCAATGGATTGAATAATTATGTTCAGCTAGATAACCGCACTTGAAGCAAATAGGTCTGAGCGGAAGAAAACCCGCTATTTTTTTCAAGTTCATAGATTGAGGTTACACAACCATGCCAGTTTGCTCGCCCACTGTAACCTTCAGAATCAGTAATTGGAAACAACCTATGGTTTTAAAACAAAGTTTCCGACAGTGTTTCTGTACTGTTATTAGCACTAACCCCACACTTATATTATTTGAACAAGACGGCACAATAAACGCTGATGAAGGTTTTGATTGTATTTTATTGCAAACCAATTTTTGTGTATACAAATGTAGAATAAATAAAGTAAAGCCAACATTGAACTTTTTTTTAAAGGAACTGGCCTATATATATACAAGATCGATAAACATATCCACTGTACAAAATTGAATTATGGAAAATTTAGGCTGAAGTGGGATTCATATTCTGTCCTTGTAGAACAGCACCTATTATAATTGATTGTATGTTGTATTGAATATGTTTTTGTCCGTCATATCTATTCTAGTACCATTGGACTCCTATGCATTGCATGAAAAACTGAACAATTGCCTGAAAAAAAACATCTTTGAAGAAAAAAAAAAGTTTCCGACAGTTTTTCTGTACTGTTATGAGCACTAACATCAGCTGATGTTTGGTATA
Organism: Littorina saxatilis; assembly: GCF_037325665.1. Classification (NCBI taxonomy): domain Eukaryota; kingdom Metazoa; phylum Mollusca; class Gastropoda; order Littorinimorpha; family Littorinidae; genus Littorina; species Littorina saxatilis. The sequence goes on along the minus strand of NC_090252.1, from coordinate 4,989,576 downwards.
TGACCACACTGAGAGACGTGACAGTGCCGGACAGTTGATGTTTGGTATATGACCACACTGAGAGACGTGACAGTGCTGGACAGTTGATGTTTGGTATATGACCACACTGAGAGACGTGACAGTGCTGGACAGTGGATGTTTGGTATATGACCACACTGAGAGACGTGACAGTGCCGGACAGTTGATGTTTGGTATATGACCACACTGAGAGACGTGACAGTGCTGGACAGTGGATGTTTGGTATATGACCACACTGAGAGACGTGACAGTGCCGGACAGTGGATGTTTGGTATATGACCACACTGAGAGACGTGACAGTGCTGGACAGTGGATGTTTGGTATATGACCACACTGAGAGACGTGACAGTGCTGGACAGTGGATGTTTGGTATATGACCACACTGAGAGACGTGACAGTGCTGGGCAGTTGATGGTTGGTATATGACCAAACTGAGAGATGTGAAAGTGCTGGACAGTTGATGTTTGGTATATGACCACACTGAGAGACGTGACAGTGCTGGTCATATATAAGTTTTTGAAAGACTGGTGTTGACTGTTTTGAAGGTCCAAGTCGCTGCTTTTCAAGATTCTTTGCAGTTTGCATACAGGGCCAAAGTAGGGGTTGATGATGCACTATTGTTTATGTTACATTCTGTGTACACACATCTGGAGAAGAGCTCTGCTTGTGTTAGAGTTATGTTTTTTGATTTTTCTTCTGCCTTTCAGACTATTCAGCCTCACCTTCTGGCTCAGAAGTTACAAAACATGTCTTTGCATCATAGTACAGTGAAATGGATTCTGGATTATTTGGTAGATAGACCACAGTTTGTACGATGGAATGGTACTTTTACATCTGACATGATTAACACTTTCACCGGAGCACCACAAGGAACAGTTTTGTTACCTTTTTTGTTCACCCTGTATACATCTGATTTTAAAGTACAAGGAGAGTCATGTCATCTTCAGAAATTTTCTGACGACTCTGCCGTGGTTGGTTGTATTCTTGATGGTGATGAGAGCTTGTATAGAGAACGTATTGATGATTTTGTGTCTTGGTGTGATTCCAACTTTTTAGTATTAAACGCAAGCAAGACGAAGGAAATGATTTTTTATTTTCGCAAAAAGAAAGACACTGTCCATCCTGTAGTCATCAAAGGTGATGCGATTGAGATAGTCAGCGAGTACAAGTATTTAGGTGTAGTTCTAGATAACAAGCTAAGCTGGTTTAATCATGTTGATGCTGTTTTTAAGAAGACGCAGTCAAGATTGTTTTTCCTGCGCAAGCTGAGATCATTTCATGTGTGTAACAAGATGCTGTACATGTTTTATCAGAGTATGGTGTGCAGTGTGATGGTGTTTGCATCAGTGTGTTGGGGAGGGAATGCCACTGCAAGGGACACTGGCAGGCTGAACAGGCTGATAAAGAAAGCGAGTTCTACTGTAGGCCAGAGCCTTGACACCCTTGAAGTCCTTGTTGAAAGAAGGCTTGCCAGTAAGTCCAGAGCTATTCTGCTCGACCTAGGGCATCCCCTCCACGACGCACTGATGGATCTCCGCATCACACGGAACGCTCGGTTTCTCATGCCTAGGTGTCGAACGGAGCGTTTTCGGCGTTCTTTTCTTCCTGCAGCTGTGAGATATTTTAACAGCAACCGAGCCATTGTCCTGGCCACAGACTATCAGTGATGCCTTTTAAATGTACCTCTTAATGATATATTTAATTTGGTTTGATGACTGTTTGACCTTTGATCATAACTAGTGCTGTGATAATGAGCTTTAGCACTGTTGTGATGGTGTTGACACTATACTTTGCCCAATTGAGTCTAACTACCTGATGGCTAATCTACTGTGATACCTGTGATAACTGATAATGATTACTGGGATTGGTTTTATGTGTTTGGTTGGTCTCTTCTTTTGGTAGTGCAATAGCGTTAATTATGGATTGTTGTTATCATCATTTACATAAAAACTTATCTGTTAATCCAAACAATGATATACTTACTGTGATGTTCTTAACTACACTTTAACATGGAATGTATGTATGTATGTATGTATGTATGTATGTATGTATGTATGTATGTATGTATGTATGTATGTATGTATGTATGTATGTATGTATGTATGTATGTATGTATGTATGTATGTATGTATGTAGGTATGTATGTAGGTATGTATGCATGTGTGTTGGTGTGTCGGTGTGTCATGTGTGCAAGTAAAAAGGGTATTGTAGTTGTACATATATTACTTTAGATATTTTTTTTTTGTTATCATGGGTTTTATGAATTTTCTTCTCTTATTCTTTTATAATTATTAATTAATGACCTATATGTGCTGATGACCAATTTAATTTCCTTTGTTGGATCAATACAATGTTATGAGTTATGAGTTATGGTATATGACCACACTGAGAGACGTGAAAGTGCTGGGCAGTTGATGTTTGGTATATGACCACACTGAGATACGTGACAGTGCTGGACAGCTGATGTTTGGTATATGATCACACTGAGAGACGTGAAAGTGCTGGGCAGTTGGTGTTTGGTATATGACCACACTGAGAGACGTGACAGTGCTGGGCAGTTGGTGTCTGGTATATGACCACACTGAGAGACGTCAAAGTGCTGGGCAGTTGATGTTTGGTATATGACCACACTGAGAGACGTGAAAGTGCTGGGCAGTTGATGTTTGGTATATGACCAAACTGAGAGATGTGAAAGTGCTGTGCAGTTGATGTTTGGTATATGACCAAACTGAGAGATGTGAAAGTGCTGTGCAGTTGATGTCTGGTATATGACCACACTGAGAGATGTGAAAGTGCCGAGCAGTTGATGTTTGGTATATGACCACACTGAGAAACGTGACAGTGCCGAGCAGTTGGTGTTTGGTATATATGACCACACTGAGAGACGTGAAAGTGCTGTGCAGTTGATGGTTGGTATATGACCACACTGAGAGACGTGACAGTGCTGGGCAGTTGATGGTTTGGCATATCTGAGATACTGAGCTAAGTTTTCACGAGAAGAACTGATTCTTTTAGCAGACGTTACGAAGTTTATTTCTATGAAGTTTTAAAAATGTCACTTCGCACCACAAAAAAAGGAGGGGGGGGGGGGGATGTGTTCAATTGTAACAATGCAGTTGTTTGTTTGTTTGTTTGTTTGTTTGTTTGTTTGTTTGCTTGTTTGTTTGTTTGTTTGCTTGTCTTCTTCTTCTTTTTTATATATTTTTTTTATCTTGAACAAGTATTACTTTTGAACTTCAGACAGTTGATGCCGCAGGGAAACCACATATTCTGCAAATTCTCACAACGCATGTCGCGTGGTCGGATGTGGGATGGAGATCTGATGACTTCAGGACACCAACCCTGGACCGCCTTCGCAAAGAAGGGGTGGAGTTGTTTCGCTTCTACACTCAGCCCAGGACTTTGTCTGCTGGGGTAGCTCTAGACACGGGTAAATACCCGTATACCTTGGGTGTCAGAGCCAGCCCCGGAACAAGTTATCATGGGTAGGTCGAATAATTAACCACTGTCTTCTCGGGTCGTTCTAGCTATGGGTAGACACGTACTCCTATACCTTGGGTGTCAGAGCCAGCCCCGGAACAAGTTATCATGGGTAGGTCGAATAATTAACCACTGTCTTCTCGGGTCGTTCTAGCTATGGGTAGACACGTACCCCTATACCTAGGGTGTCAGAGTCAGCCCCGAACAAAGTCAACAGAGGTAGGTCAAAAAATCAATCACTGCCTTTGTTTGGTAGCTCTAGCCACGGGGAGGTACCCGTATGCCCTGTATGTCAGAGTCACCCCCGAACAAAGTTATCATAGGTTGGTCGGATAAACAAATGGTGTTTTCTCTGGTAGCTCTAGCCACGGATAGATGCCCGTATACCCTGGGAATCAGAGACAGCTGCGATCAAATTTATCATGTATAGGTCGAATAATCAGCCATTGTTTTCTCGGGTAGCTCTAGCTATGGGTAGATACCCGTATACCATGGGAATCAAGGCCAGCCCCGAACTAAGTCATTATAGGTAGGTCGAAAAATGAACCATTGTCTTCTCTGGAAGCTTTAGCCACGGGTAGATACTTGGGAATCAGAGCCAGCCCCAATCAAAATCGTATCATAGGTAGGACGGATAGTCAATCAACGTCTTGTTGTATAGCTCTTGCCACGTATGGGTACCCGTATACCCTGGGAATCAGAGCCAGCCCAGAATAAAGTTATCATAGGTAGGTCGGATAATCAACCATTGTCTTTGTCGGGTACCTCTAGGCACGGGTAGATACCCTATAGCTTAGGAGTCAGAACCAGCCCCGAACAAAGTTAGCAGAGGTAGGTCGAAAAAATCAATCACTGTCTTTGCTTGTTTGCTTGGCCATGGGTAGGTACCCGTATACCTTGGGAATCAAGGACAACCCAGAACAAAATTATCAAAGGTAGGTTGGATAATCAATTAATGTCTTTTCGGGTCGCTCTAGCTATGGAAAGACACCCGAGTCAGAGCCAGTCCCGAACGAAACCATCATAGCTAGGTCGGTCAATCAACCGTGCACGGTTTTTCTTGGTAGCTTTGGCTTCGGTTTGATACCCGTATATCCTGGGAATCGGAGCCAGGGCTATCACAAGTAGGTTTGCCATCCGTCAAATATACTAGTAATGAGCATTTTGAAGTGTTTGTGACTGTGTGTATTTTAGAGTATGGCAGGGAGGGGGAGGGGGTAATCCTTCTTAATGACGTAATATCCATTTATTAACAAAAGTTGAGACTGTACTGTGGAAGCACATTTTTCACAATGTTCACGGTTCTTAATCAAATACTTTGACATTTTTGAAAGAAACAAATTTGACATAGTTAGGACTATGGGTTTGCATTTCTGCTTGGAAGCTTAAACATTGATTGATCATTTGTACATCAAAATGTGGGTTGAAATGACAACTGCAATGACAGACACGCTAATCGTTTCTGTGAATTTTATATTATTATTTGACTCCAGCATTCAGTTTTCGGCAGAGACTGACCCAATGTGTTCAGTTGCAATCGTTAAAGCCGACAGATTGATTTAATGTTTAATAACGCTTCATGCGACTTTTGTTTTACCTTCGCTACAGTCAAATGAACTTCTCGCTTCCGCTGGAGTACAAACTGGTACAGGAGTACCTTCAGGACCAGGGCTATGCCACCAAGCTGGTGGGAAAGTGGTTACTGGGCTTCTGTGACTGGGCACACACACCGCTGAGTCGAGGGTTCGAATCCCACTACGGTACACTTGCCACAGCCGGTGATCACTTCAACCACACTGTTAACCGTGCTGGTGGCTATGACTTTAGGTAAGTAGGGTGTGTGTG
>NC_090252.1:4971733-4979233 GCF_037325665.1 Littorina saxatilis | reverse complement strand
TCGTCGTCTTCATCATCATCATCATCATCATCATCATCGTTATCATCATCATTAGGATTGAAGGCGGGTAATGTATACAAACGCAGGGATAAATAACACTATCCCTTATTCTTTATATTTTCTTTGGAAATCGGAAACACATCTTTTTGAAAGTTTTTGTCAGCAAGTTTGTGCAGTACATAAAAAAGACAAATGGCACCGGTCGGCCGTTGTTTATACACAGTTTTACGGACTGTTCAGCGTCTGCAGCGGACCTGACCTCCCTAGTGGGCGTGGCACTGAAGCTGGCCGTGAACGCGCATCCTAGCGTTTACCTATGCTTATTCTGTTACCTTCGTAAAATGAAGAATTATCATTGTCATTGTCAATGTCATTCAGTATGTGTGTCACTCTCTCTCTCTCTCTCTCTCTCTCTCTCTCTCTCTCTCTCTCTCTCTCTCTCTCTCTTTAAATCACACACACACACACACACACACACACACACACACACACACACACACACACACACACACACATACATCATCATCTCAAAAACACACAAAAACATCTCATCTGAGCAAAGTATTGTGTTTTCAGCGTAGCAATAGGGTCCGATATTTAGACGAGACAAGTATATTGCCGACGAGTCGAAGACGAGTCGCATTATACTTGTTCAAGTCTAAATATCGGACCCTATTGCTACGCTGAAAATACCATAGCGATTATATAGCTGTTCTGACCTTTATTTGTTGTTCCAAACTTACAAAATGACAGTTTTTGCGTCGATGCGTTGATCTCAGGTTTTGATAGCAGACGCCGTTTCTTATGCGCATTAGTTTTGCGCAGGCGCCACACTGACTTTGGAAAAAAACTCGATTTGACAACACAGCTGTTAAACAGCTTTTTATTAGTTCATTCGTATACAACAAAAAGAAGTTTGAGTTTATTTAATTTTGAACAAGACTACTTATGAAGAAGACCAAAACACAACATCAACGGAAAACTAGAAACAACTGAAGAACTAGGATGCAACAAGGGGAGGAAAAGAGAACAGATAATCCGTACAAAGCGAGCAGACGGCAGCGACGTTTTCAGTTTGGGTGAATGGCATTTATACTTGTCTCGTCATGAAGCGAATTTTTCAACCTCAGTTATAAACGACTACATGAATGTTAGTGCCATGGGTTGTACATCAATACTTCAGAGGGGAAGTGGGGTATTTAGTGTGGAGTTACGAGATAAGAAAAGTTTGTGTCAGTCGGCAATTGTGAACTAAGCCCACAGGCACACAAAAACGGCTGTTCCGTTTTACTCCCTTGTTTGTACTACATCTTTTGACTTTGGGCATTTTGTGGTGTTTAGGGACAGAAAATAATAGGTTTAGTCCTGTTTCATCGGGAAGTTAGCAGAACAGGGTATGCTATCGACATTTGTAAAGCTGAAAAACATTCCCGAGAAGAATTTCAAGTTGTCAGTGTGTGCTGTTGTCGACCAGTGAAACATCGTGTGGTACAGATGGGTAAACCGGAACCATGCGTCTTTGTTATTGACAATATGCTTTTGGATATTGGCAAACATGGCCGACTTCCGTAGCATTATGCTTTGATGATCGGAAGAGACCATCCAATCACAGCCCCCGAATTCCCCCACGTGTCCTTCAGAATAGCTATATATAATCTGATGTACACCAAAGGCAGTGAAACATATCCATGGATATCATTTGTAAAACAATTGTTAGAAGTCATTGGATTAGATCATGTGTGGAAAAATCAGTCCACTTTTAATGTCAAAAGGTTAAAATACGTTATATGTCAAAAATTGGAACTCCAATATATACAATTCTGGAAAGGTCAAACAAGAAGTTCACCAAAGTTAAATTTTTATCAAAGAATAGTAACAAATTATAAAACGGAACCATATCTGTTATTCATAAAACAAAGAAAATATAAACCATCGTTGTGTAAACTAAGAATAAGTGCCCACGACCTGGAAATTGAAACTGGTAGATACAGCAATACACCAAGGGAAAATAGATTATGTGAAACAAGTGGAGTAATAGAAGATGAAATACATTTTCTAGATAACTGCATAGAAAACAACCAATTACGAAAATCTTTCATGAGTGAAATTAATCGACCTATATATTCATATGATGTACCAAGTCAACTTGTGCAAGTAGACAAAGTACAAACTAAATTGGGAGACTTTGTATATAATTGCTTCCAAAAAAAAGAAACAATGTAATCATTTGGTTATTTATCTCCCCGTGTCTTAAAAACACTACGTTTCATGACAATAAAGTTTATTCGTATTATTCGTATTCGTATTGGTTTAAACTGTTTTATTTAACGTTTGTGCATTATTTACAAAAAACGCATATTGAGTAAACAACAACAAGCATAATGCTTATAGTGGTGTTCACTATTTCTAGAAAATTACATATAATATAAATGGCGGCTATTGTACAGTTTAAATGAAAAGCTTGCAAACATGAAAAGAAAATTGAATGAAAATTGTACATCAAAACAAAAATCCGTTTGGGAATACATATATAATATTTATGGTGTTTGCGAGTAAGAGATAGGGAGGGAGAGAGGGAGGGAGGGAGGGGGAGAGAGGGGGAGAGTGAGAGAGAGAGAGAGAGAAAGAGGGAGAGGGAGAGAGAGAGAGAGAGAGAGAGAGAGAGAGAGAGAGAGAGAGAGAGAGAGAGAGAGAGAGAGAGAGAGAGAGAGAGAAAGAGAGAGAGAGAGAGACGAGTAGACGTGTCGATTTTGCTTTCACTTTACATGTTTATCTGTTCGAAACGGCCGGAATGTCCAATAAATTCCTGCACTGTTAAAAAGATTTTTTTGTTAATTTTTGTTTGCAAGGAGGGGTTTCCATGAAGTAGAATATCTGTGTGTATGAGGTTGTTGGTTAGTTTGTTGATTGTGTTGTTTCTTGCAGCTAAGTGTAAACGGCATTCTAGTAAGAAGTGTGTTGCAGTTTCTGTTCCATCACCACAGTCGCATACGCTGTTTTCCGCAAGGTGTCGCTCAACTAAGTCTTTCTTTAGATCACTAATATTAAGTCTCATTTTTGTGTGGATTATTTGTGTTTGTCGACTGCCACTGTAGAAGTAAACGGGAATTTGTGTGTCGTCTTTTGTTAAGTAATGTTTAAATTCCCCGAGGGAGTCAGTTAACTGTATTTGTTCAGATAGTTGGTTCCAGAGTACTGTTGTCGAAGGAAAAAAGGATGTTTTGTACGTTTCTGTTCGATGTGGGGGTATACTTCGTTCTAAGGGGCGGCGTCTGTGGTAGGGGTTGTTGGCTGCTACGAGAGGTGGGAGTGCTGCTTGTAGGTATGGGGGGGTCTTGTCGTGAATAATTTTATGGAACATTGTTAGTTTATGACGGTTACGCCTTTCAGATAATGATTGGAGTCCATTCGTTTTCGTATTCACACACACACAGAGGAATGTTTGCATACGAAATTGCATGTTGAAACCAACATACTATACCTTGAAGTTGGTCCATGCTGTGTTATCAAAACAATTAAAGTGAAAGTTTTCTTATGTCAGAAAATGGGTGTTTACGGCTGAAGAAAAAGTCGGATAGAGGACAGAGGGTTCTGCAACGATCAGCTCACTACGTCACAACAATACATGCATTCGTACCATAAATTAAAGGCGCATTCCTTTCTGTGTAAATGATTCGACTTATCATCTCAAATTTGACCAGGAGAACCAATGGGTTTTTCTGCGCACTGTATGATTTACTGATAAATACATTTTTTAACGAACATTTGTGAAAATCTGTGAGATATTTCATCCGCAAATCTTCCCTCTGCAAAGCAAGCCCCCCCCCCCCCCCCCCCACACGATGTTGAATTTTGCTATGAGTCCAAGCGGAGGGCGGTCTTATCACGTATAACAGCAAGGCGACATCTGGGACAGCCAGCAGAGATGTGTTGATGGGAAGGACCGTGCCTTCCAGCAGCTGCTTGTCCTTTTCACTTCTCAGTTTAAAACCGTACTTTTTTTCAATCAATCAATCAATATGAGGCTTATATCGCGTATTCCGCGGGTACAGTTCTAAGCACAGGGATTCATTTATATATAAAAAAAATTTTAAATTTTATGCAATTTATATCGCGCACATATTCAAGGCGCAGGGATTTATTTATGCCGTGTGAAATGAAATTTGTGTGTGCACAATACATCACGCATTCACATCGGCCAGCAGATCGCAGCCATTTCGGCGCATATCCTACTTTATTTTTTGTAAACGGTGAGGTATTGGACGGTTTAATTTTAACAAAACAAGACGTTCACGAGTATATTGGGCCGATGGCCTGTATAGTGGCCAGACAGACAGACAGAGAGACAGACAGAGAGACAGACAGGCTAACAGACAGACAGACCAATAAATGAAGTAAAAATAGGGCCAATGAAGTCGTGTTCGTGTTGTTTTGTTAAAATAAAAACCTTCTAATACCTTACCGTTCTCGTTGTTTTGATTAATGATTTTGGAACTGTATCAGTCTATCTGGTTTTTTAAATTTTGTTTCCATTTAGAACTATGTCTGTGTTGTAAATCAAGGCTCCCGACAAGTACGTCAACATGTGTAGCCACATCAGCGACAGCGACCGCCGCCTGCGTTGTGCCATGATGGCGGCCGTCGACGAAGGCGTGCAAGAGATCCTTGACGTCATGAGTGACGTAGGCTATGACGACAATCTGCTGGTGGTCTTCACGCCAGTCAACGGAGGCGGTGGGAATTACGGTTCATGGACCTACCCGTTGAGGGGGAAGAAGGCGACGCTGTATGAAGGGGGGATTCGGGTACCTGCCTTCTTCCACAGTAAGACGCTGCTGCCCAACAGTTCGTTTGTTTACAGGTATGAGAAAGAGAGAGAGAGAGAGAGAGAGAGAGAGAGAGAGAGAGAGAGAGAGAGAAAGAGAGAGAGAAAGAGAGAGAGAAAGAGAGAGAGAGAGAGAGAGAGAGAGAGAGAGAGAGAGAGAGAGAGAGAGAGAGAGAGAGAGAATTTGAATTGAATTGAATTGAAATTTATTTTACGAGGGTGACAGAATAAGCAATGTATACATGCTTTTTTTCATCTGGCCCTCGCCTATTGAGGGGTAACAAACAAGAAGAAATAAAAGATAAGTTTAACTATAGTACAAATGACATATTTACCATAATTAACATGTCAAGCAACCAATAAGACATTAAGATGCATTGTGATTCTTTAGCAATGCTTGAAAATTAAATATAACGGAGAAATATGTGTTTGTATAAAAAAAAAATCCTTCATGAATTATATATAATCATGTTTTTCAATATAATCAGAGAGTACAGTTATATTTTGCCAGCTGCTTGATAATATTTCTTATAAGTTTTGTAAAAGAAACAGCATGTAATATTCCTTGAATGATGTTTCATGAATTCGTAATTTAATTATATTTGGGATGGCGTTCCACATAATTGCTCCAGAATATGATAGACTCGACTTGTACAGGTCAATTCTTGGAGTTGGGGTAATTATTGTGTTACATTTTCTATAATGATTTATTTTGAAATTTGAGGCAATGAGTGTAGGTGCATTCCCTGACATAATTCTATACATTATCACACCTTTGTTATATGCAAATCTATCTTTGATAGGAAGAATTTGCAATCGTTTATAATCAGTCATGGAAAGAGATGTATTTTTTAAAATAATTAATTTAACAGCTCGTCTATGTAAACTGCCCAAGTGTTTCAAAGTATTTGCACTTGCAGAGTCCCACACTGTGGAAGCATAGTCAATAGCTGACTGAATATGTGCCTGAAAAAACAGTTTTCTTGTGCGAAGGTCTAGAAAGTGTTTGATTTTTGATAACTGAAATATTTTTTGGGATGTGTTTTTACAAAGTGTATCTACATGTATTGACCAAGACAGGTTATTGTCAATAGTTATTCCCAAGGCTTTATGGCTATCAACTTCGGTAACATCTTGATTTCGTATTAGCAATGTCGGAAATCCAGATGTTAAATTTTGTCTTTTTTGCCTCGTGGTAAGTAGCATGCATTTAGTTTTATTTGGATTCAGTGACATATGGTTTAGTTCTGACCATTCAAGTAATCGATCAATGTTTTCTTGGAGGATATTTGCTAGTTTAAAGGTGGTCGTCTACATTTTTGCTTTTTTTCAATAATCTTATGGTTAGTTTTCGCCAAAAAGTTATGTCAGATGATGAATGAACCATGGGGAAAAAAGTTATAGAAAAAAAAATCTATGTAAAAAAAGATTTTATTTTTGGGTAGCGTGACTCACGCTTCCAATATTTTGTTTTCTGTTTGCTGAGAACATGTGCTTTGCCTAAAAATACTGACCAATCAAATTCATGTCACAATGCTTATAGCCACGCCCAAACAAGTGCAGCAACTGTTTGACACTGGAGCGCTGTCCACGCTTTTTTTTTAAACGCACGAAATGCACAGGATTTGAGAGGAGTTTTGCGCTTGGCATTTTCCAAATAAGGATATCCTACTATGAGTACTACGCTGGAATACTACAATAAATTTTCAAACGGCTAGTACACTGGCTTTGTCTTTCCTGATCGAAAGGGGGTGTATTGTTGATATTTGTAGATAATAGACTCTGCATTTCAATGGTCAAATGGCGATTTCGGTTTAAAAATGTAGACAAGGACCTTTAATAAGATCTTGGTGACTAGAATGAATTGTAGTATCATCTGCAAATAGTTCACACATGCATTTTACAAATAGAGGTAGGTCGTTTATATATATAGAAAATAGTAATAAATAATAATAAATAGAGAGAGAGAGAGAGAGAGAGAGAGAGAGAGAGAGAGAGAGAGAGAGAGAGAGAGAGAGAGAGAGAGAGAGAGATGGGGGTGGGGAGGGGAGGGGGGTCTCATAGTACAGTGTTCTAGATGGTCGAACGTGTAGCAAAGACCTGTACGTGTAAGTGTAGATATTGCGTCACCCGTGACTCACTTTTTTCTCAAATGTTCGAAATGCAAACGTTGTTTTGCTCCCACCAAGACAGCAGATCTTGGCAAACGCGTGACGTAAAAACTAGATTTGATGACGTTACCCGTACACGTTCCCGTACACGTCCTGAAAAGTGCTGATCTAGATCTTGCTATATGTATTAAATCGCCGAAAACTATGTTGCAAATTGGGATGAAAACTTACAAAAATTGCCAAATATTTTTGGGCGTTTTTTTTTGGTTTTTTTTTTTTGGGGGGGGGGCGGTGAGGGGTGGAGGGTTATAAATGGGAGGGGGGTGGGGTATTTGCCCACAGATTGAATACCAGCAACATCCCAGACTTTCATCTTCTGTGTCTCTTTCATGTTGTCATCTAACACTGTGCCTGCCTTCATGAAGATTCTCTTATCGCAGAGGACTGATGCATCAAACAGACATGCTGCCCACGCTGCTGAAGGCTGCCAAGGTGGCCACCGCTGACCTTCCAACGGACATAGACGGGGTGAACAACTGGAATAGGATCGTCAACAAGAAGCCC
>NC_090252.1:4964233-4966733 GCF_037325665.1 Littorina saxatilis | reverse complement strand
TTTTGCGGAAACCTCCCGAAGAAATGCAATCTCAACGGCTTCCACCTGCAACATAATCGTGCTTATTTGGAATGTGACGTCCTGTTCTTCGTCAGTCACACCTATCTCGAAAACTAAGCGTCGCACAGAACCAGCGCCTTTCCATTAGATCGCACGCCTGTTTAACTTAAAGCTTTTCGCCCGCTTGGCGATTGTTGCTTCTTCACTGATACGTAACTACACTGTGGTAACTACAGTCGGAACACAATTGTTTGGCTGGTATCGTTTCAACTTCAAGCGATAAGAAAGACTAACATTATTGACGATGGGTCGATGGAAAAGCTCATCTTCATGAATAGTGACTTTGACTGTATGAGCAAGAATGAACACATACGATAGTTAAAAAAAACTAAAACAAAAAAGAGACAACAACTCCGGAATTAATGTGCACTGCTCGTCAATTGTCTTTTTCTTGGAGATCAAAATGGGACGTCCAATCGTTAAAAGTAAGTGTGTTTCTTATCTCACATCTATTTCTTGACGTGGTGCGTTTCATATTTATATTACATAGTTATTATAATTGTAGTCATGACTCCTTTCTGTAGCTGTTGGTTTGCTTTTTACATTTAGTCAAGTTTTGACTAAATGTTTTAACGTAGAGGGGGAATCGAGACGAGGGTGTGGTGTATGTGTGTGTGTGTGTGTGTGGGTGTGTGTGTGTGTGTGTGTGTGTGTGTGTGTGAGTGTGTGTGTGCGTGCGTGTGTGTGTGTGTGTGTGTAGAGCGATTCAGACTAAACTACTGGACCAATCTTTATGAAATTTTACATGAGAGTTCCTGGGAATGATATCCCCGGACTTTTTTTTATTTTTTGCGATAAATGTATTTGATGACGTCATATCCGGCTTTTTGTAAAAGTTGAGGCGTCACTGTCACACCCTCATTTTTCAATCAAATTGATTGACATTTTGGCCAAGCAGTCTTCGACGAAGGCCGGACTTCGGTATTGCATTTCAGCTTGGTGGCTTAAAAGTTAATTAATGACTTTGGTCATTAAAAATCTGAAAATTGTAAAAAAAATACTTTTATTTATAAAACGATCCAAATTTACGTTCATCTTATTTTTTATCATGGTCTGATTCCAAAAACATATAAATATGTTATATTTGTATTAAAAACAAGCTCTGAAAATTAAAAATATAAAAATTATGATCAAAATTAACTTTCCGAAATCGATTTAAAAACAATTTCATCTTATTCCTTGTCGGTTCCTGATTCCAAAAACATATAGATATGATATGTTTGGATTAAAAACACGCTCAGAAAGTTAAAACGAAGAGAGGTACAGTAAAGCGTGCTATGAAGCATGTGCAGCGCAACCCCGCCAAACAGGCTCGTCACTTTCACTGCCTTTTGCACTAGCGGCGGACTTCGTAGAGGTTACATGCCGAGTCTCAGTGATTATTAAAAACAAGTCGCGTAAGGCGAAAATACAATATTTAGTCAAGTAGCTGTCGAACTCCAAGAATGAAACTGAACGCAATGCCATTTTTCAGCAAGACCGTATACTCGTAGCATCGTCAGTCCACCGCTCATGGCAAAGGCAGTGAAATTGACAAGAAGAGCGGGGTAGTAGTTGCGCTAAGAAGAATAGCACGCTTTTCTGTACCTCTCTTTGTTTTAACTTTCTGAGCGTGTTTTTAATCCAAACATATCATATCTATATGTTTTTGGAATCAGGAACCGACAAGGAATAAGATGAAAGTGTTTTTAAATTGATTTGGACAATTTAATTTTGATAATAATTTTTATATATTTAATTTTCAGAGCTTGTTTTTAATCCAAATATAACATATTTATATGTTTTTGGAATCAGCAAATGATGGAAAATAAGATAAACGTAAATTTGGATCGTTTTATAAATTTTTATTTTTTTTTACAATTTTCCGATTTTTAATGACCAAAGTCATTAATTAATTTTTAAGCCACCAAGCTGAAATGCAATACCGAAGTCCGGGCTTCGTCGAAAATTACTTGACCAAAATTTCAATCAATTTGGTTGAAAAATGAGGGCGTGACAGTGCCGCCTCAACTTTCACGAAAAGCCGGATATGACGTCATCAAAGACATTTATCAAAAAAATGAAAAAAAACGTTCGGGGATTTCATACCCAGAAACTCTCATGTCAAATTTCATAAAGATCGGTCCAGTAGTTTAGTCTGAATCGCTCTACACACACACAGACACACACACACGCACACACGCACATACACCACGACCCTCGTTTCGATTCCCCCTCGATGTTAAAATATTTAGTCAAAACTTGACTAAATATAATATTAGTCGAAGTTCGCGGATCATGAAAAACGCGAGCGTTGGTGGGCTTTTTCATGACCGCGAACTGAGACCATTATTTTTTATAATCACTGAGACGAGGTGTGTAACCTCTTTATTCCTCCTTTCTTCAGTTATTCAAAGAAAAGAGGAGGTTTTTTTGCGAAAGTTTGATCGAATCCTATTCA
>NC_090252.1:4916733-4954233 GCF_037325665.1 Littorina saxatilis | reverse complement strand
AAAGTCAAATCAATCATGTATCTGGAACGTGTTGTTTGTTTAGCTAGCTTGTGTATTGTGTGTGTTATTTTATTCCTACTGCAGCTGGTGTCGAATGTATGAGGCAGGTTTTGTGTCAATTTTGAGCGGGACCTTGACACAAAGTGCTGAATTTCAGCAATGACTTGAGGGATTACTTTAAAACTTTCAAAATATTTGCCTATATACACACGGGACGTACTTCAAATACAATTTAGGATAGTTCCAAAAGTATGTTCACAAATTGATAAGGCTTCAATTCTGTATTTAGCTAGAGTGTGTAATCTACCTGTGTAAACCACACGTTTCATAGTTTCTAATAAGTGCGCTCTGATACTCTGCTTCGATAAAGACTATATAAACATCATGCTGAGATTAAACTGATAATTGAAACTAGTTTATTCCACTTCCTGTGTGCCAGGGGGACTATGAGTGAATATCCCCTGCATTCTTAAAATCATCATTACTCATGATGTTATTTCTTCACAGACAAACTCGAAAATTCACAGCATCAATGCTGATAAAAGTTTACTTTTATTTCATCACACATGTTTTCATAAAATACTTTATTTTTAAGTTATTTTGTGACATGGTCACAAACGAGTGTCATTGATAGTCACAAACCACGTGTATCGTTGCCTGACTGTGAATCTTCATTATCACAATAAAACAAGCCTTCCTCTTCACTGTCTATGTCTTTTTGGATCCCATCAAACATTTTAAGACTATAGTATCTCCCAAAATACACCCCTACCGAATGAACATGATGATGTGCTCGTGGCCACCGTTCTTGTAAACAAGCGAACATTGACTGTCATAAGATTGTGTCCAAATACAGGGAAAAACAATTGCTTTTATGGACAAAGGGAAGCAACACACACAAATTCATTCAATTCTCTTTCAGAGGCAACAATTAGGATGATGACTTAGCTCCCTTTAGTTGGGAACAGATGACAGCATCATACATTAACCACGTCACACACACAGGGTTCGGCACATCATAATGCGGAATGTAGCCCGGGCTTGACACGGGCATTTTGCTTGTGTATATTTGAAAACATACACAGGCTTTCGCAAGTATTTGTGGCAATATGTATGCTGTTATGCAACATGCAAGGAATAGTTTGCAAAAAAAGCTACCATAATGTTGATTCCTTGTATTTATCAAAGCGGTGGGATGGTCTTATCTCATGTAAAAGTATGGTTGTATTTGAGATAGTGAACAAGATAGCAATGAAATGGTACTCAATGATTTTGGTTTTATTTTGTTTGTCATAAAAAAATCACCAAATAATTTTGGTGAATACATTTTCATTGTTTTTTGTTTTTTTAAATTTTGTTTAGGACTTAATTAACAAAAATATTGTAAAACCTTCATTTGCGTCACCAGCCAAAATCTATCACAAAGAGCAGAAAAGAGTTTTCAATAAGAGAACATGGCCTTTTGTTTCCTGACATTTTATACGGCGAAGTGAACTCTTGCCTCATAAAAGAGCACTTTTTACTGTGTCAGTGGGCCACCTTGTTTCTCGTTCAGACCGTTGGACTGTTCTGACTGTTATGCCCTACAGCTATCCACTGAAAATATAGTCATCCAGTAGATACCTTGGTTTAATTGTCATTGTTATCTTGTTTTTGTTCCTCTAACCTACAGTCTCTTGTTTCTATGTGGAGATAGTGAGCCCTAACGCTTACACGGAAAGGGCTGTGCATTAAAGATGACAAATACATTACACACAACAAAGGCACGAGTTTGACCTGCATATTCACAAAACTGCTTCAGGGGCCTGGTAGAGGAAACACATGTTATTAATTTTAACAGGACATCATGAAGACCTAATTATCGCCAGCTCACCAAGAAATACAACACTACACTGAAATACAATTAGGTATATACTTTGGGGGAATATAATTTGTTCTCGCTCACATGTATTGTTGTCACGCGCTTTGAACTTCTGATAAGGCGCTTTATAAATGCCCGTTATTATTATTATTAGTATAGAGCTGGCAAAATATCTCTCTAAAAACAACACGTGTCAGGCAAACCACAAAAGGGCAAAAGTAGCTTCTCTTGTAGTCTCACTGCAAACATGCCTAACACTGAGTTAAGAATTTATCTTATGCGCGTGACGTGTTAGTTGTTACTGCGCAGAAATTTTGAATACTTTGCCCGGTTTTTTTTGTAATTCTTTTTTTAATTCATTGTCTAATGAATTTTACGCTGTTTCAACAATATATTTCATAATCGGGGGTCGACACACCAGCTGAAGGTTTGAAATTATGCAGTAGCCACACTCCTCCGAGTTAAAGCCTGAAGGTTATCTACAGGACCTAGAGCACAACAAATAACCCTAGACAAAAGGTGACTTATAGACAGCAATAAATACAGGCAATATCAGGGCATTTGCAATGGATACATTATATGTCATAGATGGATTTAGCGTGCCACTTGCAAGTGTGATTTGAACAAGCAGCAATTGTCTCAGTCAATTTGAGTTCAGCAAGTATTTTCATAGAAGGAGTGCATTAAGTTCAGTTTGTGCATTATTGTTCAACAACATTTTTGGTCATTAGGTCAACTAATGCGACTGTTATATGTTATCTCCAAAGTGTCCAAACAACCCCTCAAAAATTGTCCATGACACGAACGTTTTCCTGTATGTATTACACGGTGGAAATTAGGATTTTAGAGTTTAGAAAGGATTTAGGTTTTAGCTATAGTCGTAAATAGTATATATGGAATTCAGTTAATAGTAACGAGTTGTATAGTGAGATTGAAGAATAAATTTAGCAGCAAAAGGGTCACCTATAGGACAGGACAGATAAGTTCCAAGTTAAGTAATATTGTAGATACGGATTAAAGCCAACAATGCCAAAGTCTGTTGAAGATAAGAAGTTATGAAGAACGTTATGACAGATTCGGGTAACAAGAGATAGACTAGCAACGGACACTTTGGAGATAACAGTCATATAACAGGCGCATCACATAATAATTATGACTTAATGTCACAATTGCTGACACAAATGCTTTGTGACAGATTTTGTGTTTACTCCTGTCTTCAGATAACCCAACAAGACAACGTCTGGAGGGTTTACATCCGGTGTCACGAACTGAAAACTCTGCCTGAACAATTCTTCTCATTGCGGTAAATGCGCATGGGCTAACATGGGGAGATTAATCAGGTCGTGAACAACCTAATCCTAATCCTAATCCTAACCCTAACCCATGGTAATTCGTTCGGTCAAAGGGTCGCATTTTGTAAGTCCAAGATTGGCGCATGCGCATTGACCGCAATGAGAAGTTCAGCAGATGTTTCAGTTCGTGACACCGGCGCGAATGGCTCAGTGATAAGCTTGTCACTGTAGAGTGAATCTCCAAATGTGGAGTATGTTTAAAACATCGTAACATTTTTTTGGCGTGGCATTTTGTGAGGGAGTTTCACCCTTTACTAAACTGGAACGGAATCCCATTATTCGGACTAAACAAAAGACAGCTTGGTTAAAATGTTGAACTTCATGGAAAAGCTGAAAAACATGCGGTCGAGATAATGCCGCCTCCACGTTTTTTAAAACATAAACAGGGCTCGAATAAGACTATCACAAAACTCAAAGTCGCAAGTAAGTCCTCAACAATATTATATAACGGTAATCTTGAGTTTGGTAGTTTTTAAAATCTACATTTTACACACACACACACACACACACACACACACACACACACACACACACACACACACACACACACATACACACACACATACACACACACACACACACACACACACACGCGCGCGCGCGCGCACACACACACACGCACACACACTCGCGCGCGCGCACGCACGCACGCACGCATGCACGCACGTTCACAAACAAAAACACACACGCACAGCACGCACACTGACACACACGCACGCACGCACACACACACACACACACACACACAAACACACACTACCCTCGCGCGCACGCACACACACACACACACACACACACACACACACACACTACCCTTGCGCGCACGCACGCACGCCCACACACACACACACACATACACACACACACTCACACACGCAAACATACATTCACACACATGTACGCACACGCACGCACACACACAAACACACTCACACACACACACACACACACACACACACACACACACACACACACACACACACACACACATACCACACATATATATTTTTGTTTGAGTACAGATTATAGATGTAGCTGTCTTTATCTAAATGAGTTAGTGTTATGAATGATTGCGGGGGTGCAAAGATGTACTCAATGTCAGCGGTTTCGGCAAATAATTCGTCAGACACACACAAACTGTGTAAAATATGGTATACAAATTTGGACATATCTAAACATGCTTTTGGTACAAAGTATCAACGAATCTAACGATTGTGTGGTCATGTATAGCAAAAAACATGTTGTCTTCTCATGACAGCAATGTTAAACACGTGAGAACAATATTGCTTCAAGGTCTTTTTACATGCCAGCAATGCTAAACACGTGAGTACAATATTGCTTGGTCTTTTTACATGACAGCAATGTTAAACACGTGAGTACAATATTGCTTGGTCTTTTTACATGCCAGCAATGCTAAACACGTGAGTACAATATTGCTTGGTCTTTTTACATGACAGCAATGTTAAACACGTGAGTACACTATTGCTTGGTCTTTTTACATGCCAGCAATGTTAAACACGTGAGTACAATATTGCTTGGTCTTTTTACATGCCAGCAATGCTAAACACGTGAGTACAATATTGCTTCAAGGTCTTTTTACATGCCAGCAATGCTAAACACGTGAGTACAATATTGCTTGGTCTTTTTACATGACAGCAATGTTAAACACGTGAGTACAATATTGCTTGGTCTTTTTACATGACAGCAATGTTAAACACGTGAGTACAATATTGCTTCAAGGTCTTTTTACCTGACAGCAATGTTAAACACGTGAGTACACTATTGCTTGGTCTTTTTACATGACAGCAATGTTAAACACGTGAGTACAATATTGCTTGGTCTTTTTACATGACAGCAATGTTAAACACGTGAGTACAATATTGCTTGGTCTTTTTACATGACAGCAATGTTAAACACGTGAGTACAATATTGCTTGGTCTTTTTACATGACAGCAATGTTAAACACGTGAGTACAATCAATCAATCATCAATCAATATGAGGCTTATATCGCGCGTATTCCGTGGGTACAGTTCTAAGCGCAGGGATTTTTTATTTTTTATTTCTTTATTTTTTTTATGCAATTTATATCGCGCACATATTCAAGGCGCAGGGATTTATTTATGCCGTGTGAGATGGAATGTTTTACACAATACATCACGCATTCACATCGGCCAGCAGATCGCAGCCATTTCGGCGCATATCCTACTTTTCACGGCCTATTATTCCAAGTCACACGGGTATTTGGTGGACATTTTTAGCTATGCCTATACAATTTTGCCAGGAAAGACCCTTTTGTCAATCGTGGGATCTTTAACGTGCACCCCCAATGTAGTGTACACGAAGGGACCTCGGTTTTTCGTCTCATCCGAAAGACTAGCACTTGAACCCACCACCTAGGTTAGGAAAGGGGGGAGAAAATAGCGGCCTGACCCAGGGTCGAACACGCAACCTCTCGATCTCGAGCGCAAGTGCGTTACCACTCGGCCACCCAGTCCCTAATATTGCTTGGTCTTTTTACATGACAGCAATGTTAAACACGTGAGTACAATATTGCTTGGTCTTTTCACATGACAGCAATTTATTTCAGTGCTCAAAGAAATGTTCGGGATCTATCTTTACACGTTCAACTTACATTGCCGAATAACAGTATTTCTTTTACCCATTATGTTATCTATGTAGTTAACTTCCTTTGGAATACATACACGTTTTCTCAATTTGTCTTGTAACTTTATTGTTAACACACTGATACAGATAGCACACGTGTACGTACGTACACTTACGTCACTGTATTCTTCTTCTTCTTCTTCTTCTGCGTTCGTGGGCTGAAACTCCCACGTACACTCGTGGGGATTTTGCACGAGTGGAATTTTACGTGTATGACCGTTTTTTACCCCGCCATTTAGGCAGCCATACGCCGTTTTCGGAGGAAGCATGCTGGGTATTTTCGTGTTTCTATAACCCACCGAACTCTGACATGGATTACAGGATCTTTTTCGTGCGCACTCGGTCTTGTGCTTGCGTGTACACACGGGGGTGTTCGGACACCGAGGAGAGTCTGCACACAAAGTTGACTCTGAGAAATAAATCTCTCGCCGAACGTGGGGACGAACTCACGCTGACAGCGGCCAACTGGATACAAATCCAGCGCGCTACCGACTGAGCTACATCCCCGCCCTGACTGAGCTACATCCCCGCCCTGACTGAGCTACATCCCCGCCCTGACTGAGCTACATCCCCGCCCTGACTGAGCTACATCCCCGCCCCGACTGAGCTACATCCCCGCCCTGTATTCAATTACAACCCACTATAAAGCGGAATCACAACACACACATTCAAACGTTTTTAGGGGAAATTCTTGGTCTGTTTTATTTTGAGGTTGTTGTCATATCATATGGAGTTTTTGGAGCTGTTGTATGTTTTAGTGTGATTTCTGAGACTGAAAAGGAGAGAAGAGAGCGCTGTGGCAATTTGTTTAGTTTTGATTTTGACCCCTACCTTGTTCTTACGTCTCCCAGATAAACATGCAATTGCTAAACATTGTGAGTGATACACACTTTGAAGACAAAATGAAACAGTTTGTAGGTGATTATCTTTGTTGTATGATTAGTTCATTCATATAAATGTCGCAGCACAAAAGACACGATATGTATAATCTTTTGCCTGAAGCTATGATATGTGTATGCCCTCCTAGGAAGGTTTCTGCCAGTTATCTCTCTGAGGTTTTGGGTGCTTAGAGAGTACCGTGCCCCTTGCGGGGGCATAAAACATCGAGGTCACAAGCAGGGTCAAGGGGAAGGTCGGCTGGGCGGACAGGAGTATGACGGGTTACTAGTGCCAAAACCTGGTGTTACTCATTATCACGTGATAATTACTAATTAACGCTGTCAGTTACTGTTTTCATCTGTTAGTTACTAAGTTTCACGGGAAAATTACAGATTTTTAGTTTTGGCACTAGCAATCCGTCAGGAAGTGAGCCAAAGCTAAAAATTAGTAATTAACAGGTGAAAGTTAGTAATTTGTCCGGAAAAATTAGTAATTTTCCCGGGAAAATTTAGTAATTAACACGTGAAAATGGTAATTATCATTATGAGGTTTTGGCACAAGAAAGCCGTCATACAGGAGACTACAATAGGAAGGTTTCTGCCAGTTATCTCTCTTTGAGATTTTGGGTGCTTAGAGAGAACCGTGCCCCTTGCGGGGGCATAAAACATCGAGGTCACAAGCAGGGTCAAGGGGAAGGTCGCTGGGCGGACAGGAGACTATTGAAAAAGAGCCGCGTGCAGTTTCTCCCGACAGTGTAATTCTTCATGTAGACAGGAGTGCTTGAATTGAAAAATCCTACCCGTCAGGAGAATGTTCTTGGGATCGCCACACGATGGTTATACAGATACCCACCCGGAAAGTACCTGTGTTAGGAAACGTTACCCGTCAAGGGACTGTTCAGGGGATCGCCACATGGAACTCATAAAGGCACCCACCCTGGGTAGATATATTCCCTACCATCCGGATGAAAGACACCCCCGATAAAAGTTCCGTTGACAATGAAATCCTTCATGTACACGGTGGTACCAGGATTTAAAAACCCTACCCACCAAGAAAAAGTTCCGAAGGTGATGATCGTGTGGTCCATGGAAGACAAGACACTCATGTCCACAGCAGGGGAATGTCCTGTCAAGTAATGCACGTGGTAACCGCTAGGAACGTTGTCCTTGCACCACTGCAGGCTGTTGCTGCCCACCACGAAGACACAGTCAGGGTAGCGGCTGCGGAAGAACGCCATGGATCTGTTGAGGTACTCGGGAGACACCTGGGGGTAGCCCAGTTTGATGTTACGCTCGCTGGCCATGTCTCCACGACGCACGTGCACGCCTATCAGAGTGGAGGTGTTGTGCTTCTGTCTGAGTTCCTGCACCACGTGTGAAGACTCGTTGCGAATCTCGTCAGTAAAGGTCAAAGATTTGCGAATCTCTGGTTTGTGATGTTCGAAGTATTTGTATGACTGCAGGAAATATCCTATGGTAAAATCCTGGCTCGAATTCAAGTGGGACAGCTTTGCTTCAAACTTGCAGCAGGATGCTTCATGGGCACGGGTGGAGTTTTTGCAGCGTTCTTCCAACCTGGACGAATATGCTGTGGTTTGGTTAAAATTCTTCAGTGCGAAAGGTAAGTGTTTGCTTCCTAAGAAGACGGGTATTCTCTGGAGGGTCAAGGCCAAGCCTAAAGTGCTCATGTATTCAAATAGTTCGTTGCCAATCTGACCAGTGAAGTGAACGCAAACCACTCTTGTGATGTTGTTGGAAGTGTCTCTTACTATTGATGTTGGGTCCGTCCGCAAAGATTCAAGCGACAACGGTAATGGTACGAACAATGATGATGATCGTGATTTTGGTGTTGATAGTGTTTGCGATGAAGCTTGTGATAGTGATGGAGATTGTGATGGTGATCGAGATTGTGATGGTAATACAAGCAATAATAATGCTTGTGATGATTTTTGTGATTGTGATGACTGTGTTGATGTTTGGGATGGTGATTGTGGAGGAGATGAATGTGATAATATACGTGAATGTGGTGATGGTGATGGTGATGGCGATGGTGATGGTGATGGCGATGGTGATGGTGATGGCGATAGTGATGGCGATGGTGATGGTGATGGTGATAGTGATGGTGATGGCGATGGCGATGGCGATGGCGATGGTGATGGTGATGGTGATGGTGATGGTGATGGTGATGGCGATGGCGATGGTGATGGTGATGGCGATGGTGATGGTGATGGTGATGGCGATGGCGATGGTGATGGTGATGGTGATGGTGATGGTGATGGCGATGGTGATGGTGATGGTGATGGCGATGGTGATGGTGATGGCGATGGCGATGGTGATGGTGATGGTGATGGCGATGGCGATGGTGATGGTGATGGCGATGGCGATGGTGATGGTGATGGTGATGGTGATGGCGATGGCGATGGTGATGGTGATGGTGATGGCGATGGCGATGGTGATGGTGATGGTGATGGTGATGGCGATGGTGATGGTGATGGCGATGGCGATGGCGATGGCGATGGTGATGGTGATGGCGATGGCGATGGTGATGGTGATGGTGATGGTGATGGCGATGGTGATGGTGATGGCGATGGTGATGGTGATGGTGATGGCGATGGCGATGGTGATGGTGATGGTGATGGTGATGGTGATGGTGATGGCGATGGTGATGGTGATGGCGATGGCGATGGCGATGGCGATGGTGATGGTGATGGTGATGGTGATGGCGATGGCGGTGGTGATGGCGATGGCGATGGCGATGGTGATGGTGATGGTGATGGGAATGGTGATGGTGATGGTGATGGTGATGGGAATGGTGATGGTGATGGTGATGGTGATGGGAATGGTGATGGTGATGGTGATGGGGATGGTGATGGTGATGGTGATGGCGATGGCGATGGTGATGGTGATGACGATGATGATGGTGATAGTGATGGCGATGGTGATGGTGATGGTGATGGCGATGGCGATGGTGATGGTGATGGCGATGGTGATGGTGATGGTGATGGCGATGGTGATGGTGATGGCGATGGTGATGGTGATGGTGATGGTGATGGCGATGGCGATGTGGAGAAGCGAGGCCAATATTCGGTGTGGGCTGATGCTGACGTTGTCATAAGTCGTATGTTCAGAAGCAAGTACATGTTTAACACAAGACTGGCAACACACACAGCCACAACAAGGCCTGCAACACAAAATGAAAAAAAACAGGAGAGTTAGGCTGATTGATCTGCAGGCGATTGTTCTTTTTTAATATTGTCTTATATATATACACCCTCCAGAAGAAAAATTGATGGAGACGATGCTGCTGGTTTTTGAAAGATTGATGTTTTTTTTCATTGGTGTGAGCTTACGAAAGGAGCTTTGACAGCCAGATTTTCCCTCTTGAGTTTTTTTGGTGCGTTTGCTATAAATATAACTTTTCATCTGGTAATTTCCATACAACAGATACTTTCAAAATATGGTGGTAATGAAGCTGGCGTGTGTATTGCGTGTACATTAGTCGCTAATGATGAAAGTAATACAAGAATATATAATATACTAATATCATGAAGTATATGATGCGATAAATGGGCTTAACTGTAATAATTTTGAGATGCCATGATTAGTTCACTGTTATCTGCAAACACGGTGAACATGGCCAGAACGAGACTGTTTGTGTGTGTGTGTGTGTGTGTGTGTGTGTGTGTGTGTGTGTGTGTGTGTGTGTGTGTGCGTGCGTGCGTGCGTGTGTGTGTGTGTGTGTGTGTGTGTGTGTGTGTGTGTGTGTGTGTGTGTGTGTGTGTGTGTGTGTGTGTAATAAAATAATATACGGAAAGTAAAAAGTAGCGAAAAATGAGAAAAAGGTATGGTGGCAGAATGTCGCCTTTACCGACAACAACTAAAGAAACAAAGAGTTACAAAGAACGGAGGAGAGAAATAAGGAAGATAAACAAAGTATCACTCAAAACAAAAAGGCGAGCAATGAAGATGAAACAGTGCGTCTAGGTAGGGTACAGTGGCAGAATGCCGCATTTACCAACGATCACTAAAGAAATACAGGTTTAAAGAGAAAGTAGGAAAGAAGTAAGGTAAATAAAGCGAAACATTGGAACACACGAAGATTGAGGATCAAAGAAACACAGTACCAACAACGTCAGACAGAGCTCTCTGGACAAGAAACCTAGCAAAAACTAGAAAATCGTCGATAATCAAACGCGTAAAACTGTTAAAGAAACGAGCAATACCTCGTAATAGAGCAACAATAGAAGATAGGTAAGTGAAAACATGAAACCCACCAAGATTACGAAATGGATCACTTGTATACAAGTAAGATAATAAAGACACTTACTTTTAATGTTTCGATGTCTCATTTTTGTCAGAAGAGAAAGAGGCTTGACGGACAGTGCAAATGTATTCCAGAGTTGGTGCCTTTTTTCACGAACTTCCCTCTCATATGTACTCACTTTCTGATACAGTCAAAAGCACTGATAAAGTATTTCCATCCACACATCCTACACGATTATTTTAAGTCGTGCTGACTGTTTGAAGCTGAAGCGATCAAAGTACTTCAATTATGTATCGACTATTGAGATGGTTCTTACATTCGACCCTAAATGTATTAGTGAAGAAAACTACTACCACCAAGTGTGTGTGTGTGTGTGTGTGTGTGTGTGTGTGTGTGTGTGTGTGTGTGTGCGTGTGTGTGTGTGTATGTGTGTGTGTGTGTGTGCGTGTGTGTGTGTGTGTGTGTGTGTGTGTGTGTGTGTGTGTGTGTGTGTGTGTGTGTGTGTGTGTGTGTGTGTGTATCTATGGGCTCTCTGAGGGTCAGACCAATGACTATCATTGTGCAGATAACGCTTCTTCGTGTGACCTTTTCGCTTCAAGCAGATAAGGCCAAACAGATTTGAGAGGACGGCAAACACTACCCGACCAGGATGTTGTGTACACTTCAATAATGTTCAGTTGACAAAGCCTTCATCTATTGTAAAGCATCATACTAACCATCATAGATTTCTAAACAACAACGTGACCGTGGGGATATTAACAAAGTTAAAAAAAATAAAAGAATTCTTTACTCACCGATACAAGGACAGCACAATACAATGCGGATTTTGGCTTATGAAAGGTTCCTCAGGATCACGAACAGATAAACACAAAGGGCAACAACAAGCAAAAAAAACACGGAACGAACAAGGTTTGAAAAGAAGCTGGAGGGGAAACACAAAATGGAAGGAACTCTGGGAACACTAAAGGGAAGGAACTCTAGGAACGGAGAGAAATCACAGGGGAGAGAAGTGGCCTTTATGGATTTGCCATTGCCTTGACATAAAATGAATCTTACTTATGGATACCACAATTCCTAAAATTTAACATAATATGAATAAGCGATATCAAAACATGTGGTCAACCTGTCAGCATGAAGCTAAAAGATCGACTCTAAAATACCATCGAGACTACTAGAGTCAGGCTAGCCGAAATCAGTAAACCGAGACGGATCGAGCTTGTCTCGGCGAAGATCCTATTAGAACAAACCTATTTTCTTTCATTCTGATCACATTTTTAAGGTATCCTTTACATATCTATAGATTGTTGGATACAGGAATAAGTGAGGAAGACAATGCAATAATGTTGAGTCTGTACGTGAAAAATCGATTTTCATGACAAGTGTAATGACGCAATTTACTAATGTATTTTTATACTTCAAAACTGAATGCCTTTATTTGTGAAAATTGACGGTAGGTTCCGTCAGCCTGACCTCGTCGTTCCCTGTGTATGTTATGTTTCGCATGCACTGATTAGACTATCAAATCGTGTGTGCCCCAGATACTCAGACCTGCACTGTTGTAGCAATAACATTGGGACAGTCCCTTTCCCCCCTCCCCTCTCTCCCTTTTCCTTCCTCCACCCTCGCAAGAAGGGTTAGTGCGGTGAGAATTCGCCTGGAAGGGAGAACTCATTATGTAGTTTTGGTATAGAGCAAGTTGAATTGCCTGCAGCGTGTCTGTTCGCATGACGTCATTCCCTTGTTACGTCATCAATCGTTGCTTTGCTTGTGTCTTCCCCGCAAGCGGCTGAACATTTTGAAATGAGCGAAGTCTAATTAGTGTTTGTCTGTGCACTTAAAAGATCTCTGGGTCGAGAGATTTGTGAACGATATACATTATTTGTCAATGTTCCAACAACATACCTTTCTTGTTTTTTGATAATGAGGTGACTCGATCTGTCAGTGGGAAGTTGGTCAGCAGTAGACGATGTAGACGATGTTCGGAAATAACATAATATAGCTATTCTGATGGACACGTGGGTGAATTCGGGGGCTGTGATTGGATGGTCTCTTCCGATCATCAAAGCATAATGCTACGGAAGTCGGCCATTTTTGCCAATATCCAAAAGCATATTGGCAAAAATGGCCGACTTTCTTATCTCGTAACTCCACACTAAATACCCCACTTCCCCTCTGAAGTATTGATGTACAACCCATGGCACTAACATTCATGTAGTCGTTTATAACTGAGGTTGAACAATTCGCTTCATGACGAGACAAGTATAAATGCCATTCACCCAAACTGAAAACTTCGCGGCTGTCGATTGCGCGTGTTGTACGGATTAGCTGTTGTCTTCTCCTTCCCTTGTTGCATCCTAGTTCTTCAGTTGTTTCTAGTTTTCCGTTGATGTTGTGTTTTGGTCTTCTTCATAAGTAGTCTTGTTCAAAATTAAAACAAGTCGCGTAAGGCGAAAATACAACATTTAGTCAAGTAGCTGTCGAACTCACAGAATGAAACAGAATGCAATGCAATTTTTCAGCAAGACCGTATACTCGTAGCATCGTCAGTCCACCGCTCATGACAAAGGCAGTGAAATTGACAAGAAGAGCGGGGTAGTAGTTGCGCTGAGAAGGATAGCACGCTTTTCTGTACCTCTCTTCGTTTTAACTTTCTGAGCGTGTTTTTAATCCAAACATATCATATCTATATGTTTTTGGAATCAGGAACCGACAAGGAATAAGATGAAAGTGTTTTTAAATTGATTTCGACAATTTAATTTTGATAATAATTTTTATATTTTTAATTTTCAGAGCTTGTTTTTAATCCAAATAAAACATATTTATATGTTTTTGGAATCAGAAAATGATGGAAAATAAGATGAACGTAAATTTGAATCGTTTTATAAAAAACTTTTTTTTTCTCACAATTTTCAGATTTTTAATGACCAAAGTCATCAAATAATTTTTAAGCCACCAAGCTGAAATGCAATACCGAAGTCCGGGCTTCGTCGAAGATTACTTGACCAAAATTTCAACCAATTTGGTTGAAAAATGAGAGCGTGACAGTGCCGCCTCAACTTTCACGAAAAGCCGGATATGACATCACCAAAGACATTTATCAAAAAAATGAAAAAAACGTTCGGGGATATCAATCCCAGGAACTCTCATGTCAAATTTCATAAAGATCGGTCCAGTAGTTTGGTCTGAATCGCTCTACACGCACGCACACACGCACGCACGCACACACACACACACACACACACACACACACACACACATACACCACGACCCTCGTTTCGATTCCCCCTCTATGTTAAAACATTTAGTCAAAACTTGACTAAATGTAAAAAAACTCAAACTTCTTTTTGTTGTATACGAATGAACTAATAAAAAGCTGTTTAACAGCTGTGTTGTCAAATCGAGTTGTTTTTTTCTCCAAAGTCAGTTAATCACTTCTTGGATTCTCTGACACGCAGTGGTGGATTAAAACACCTCCTCTTGGGCTATGTTGGTACAGGTCATGGTTTGATAACGCGTGTGCAAACACTGACATAGTTTTGGCTCGCTGCAAACAGCTCATGGTAAACTCGCTACCGACAAAATCGCAGTGACAAGTTTATCCTGTGTTGGACCTGTAAGTGGCATTGACAGTTTATGTGTGTGAGAGTACGCTTCTGTGAAACGAATCAGACGGTGTTATTGGACATAATTATATTCTGGTAAGTTGTCTCGCTTTTTATGTTGTGATGTTCATATTGCAGGTTTAGCCTTGAAGAAAAAGACAATGGGACATGTGTCCCCCTCAACCAACTTCTGATGGGACATTATAGTCGAAGGCAAGAAGGGAAATGCAGGCTCCAAAAATTCAAAATATAGTTGTATTTGGTGCCATATGATAATATGCGAATGTGCATGTGTATCAGGTTAGTGTGTGTGTCTGTGTGTGTGTGTGTGTGTGTGTGTGTGTGTGTGTGTGTGTGTGTGTGTGTGTGTGTGCGTTTTTGCTCAGGTCTTTCCGAACACCGTACTCCCGTGAAAAGTGTGCATGGGGTGGCGCAGTGGTACGTAATCTCAGTGCGCCCTTCGACGCACTGAAGGGAATTCCAACAGGACATTTTGAGATGTTATGCGCCAATGGCGCGAGATGCACTAGTAAATGAAACCCTGTATTGTGCTGTGTTCGAAAAAAAACACCCTGTGCTTATGAGCACGATTTTTTTCAAAGCAGAATAAGACGAAGAAATAGATAAGTGACATACATCCAATATTTTTATGAGCATTTTCCAAGGATCTTTGTATCTTGGAACTGATTTTGTGCATTTAAATCACTGACATGCTACGCAGCACATTATAGAACATGATTAGATCAGTAACAGGATACTTTGATTTTTTTTTGATTTTTTTTACAGAAATGCGTAGTGTGTATAAAGGTCCAGCGTTACAACACAAAAAGTGGAAGCGGTACCAAATATTTTAGAGTGCAAGTGCACCCCTGCTTGAGTCAATTTACAACAACGAAAAGTGATACCTGCACCAACAATTCACAAGTGCAAAAGTGCACCCCAGCGCGTGCCAGGATGACGAGTGTGACGTTTGCACGGAACTGTGAGGTGCTCGTGCACGCAGAGACCACGACTCACATGGACATCGTCCGAGAAAAAGCAGCCGAGCTAAAACGACAGGTGAGTGGTCGACAGAAATATTTGGAACATTCTTTTTGTCACCATTGTAATCTCGTTAAGTATCAGAAATCAATTAATGGACACCAAAGCAGAAAGTAAACCAAACCGAGAACGTTAACGGTTGGTAAGCGCGTAACAGAATACGAGATCAGTTAGGAGGGCAAGTCGGCCAGAGCACAGGCAGAGGACAGGTTAGCTTTTGGAAGAATACCG
This sequence comes from Littorina saxatilis, assembly GCF_037325665.1. Lineage (NCBI taxonomy): Eukaryota > Metazoa > Mollusca > Gastropoda > Littorinimorpha > Littorinidae > Littorina > Littorina saxatilis. The sequence continues at coordinate 4,938,339 of NC_090252.1, read as the reverse complement.
CCAATGTTCGCTTAGTTTGAGAAATGTGGTAGTATGTGAGAAAAAGCTGCTCGGCCCAAACGTGTCTTATCGTATTCGCACACCAGGGTAATGCGACTCTTGTTGCTGCTAGCTTTCCAAGTGAAGGTCGCCACCCATATTCCTGATCATTGGAAGAATGGAATAAAATCAACTAAGAGTTGTCTACTCTTCCAGGACAGGGAGGACGCCTTCTTTCTGGTGGATCTGGGTGACGTCATCAAGAGGTACCAGAACTGGCAGACACAACTGCCAAGAGCGGAGCTTTTTTATGGTCAGTATTGTAAACACAATGGACCCGCAGCCACACCCGCACCCCACAACCTTAACAATAAGTGTGATGAAAGCAGGTATTTAATAGGAGGGGGTCTTGAAACGGAGAAAACAGTGTACGGAAGACCGACAACTCAAGTCTTTAAAACGGGCAAGTCTTACATCTGGGTGTCTTAAAAGGGGTGTTCATCTGTCGAAGTGGAACGCAAACTACTGAGACAAAACTATCCATCGGGGTGCATATGGGGTGTTGGTTATAGGCTGGTGGTTATTATCCAGAGGTGTGTTATCAAATACAATCTGGTTGTTACACACAAATCAGGAATACATCAAACAAAAGCACACGCACACGCACACGCACGCACACACCCACACACACACACACACACACACACACACACACACACACACACACACACGCGAGCACGCACGCACGAACACCCCCCCAACACACACACGCACACACACGCGAGCACTCACGCACGAACACCCCCCAACACACACACACACACACACGCCAACACACACACACTCTCTCATACACACACACACACACACACACACACACACGCCAACACACACACACACTCTCTCTCTCTCTCTCTCTCTCTCTCTCTCTCTCTCTCTCTCTCTCTCTCTCTCTCTCTCTACTTTGATTTATTACAGCTGTCAAATGCAACGATGACCCCGCTATGCTCAAACTGCTGGACAGCCTTGGCTCTGGTTTTGACTGCGCCAGTAAGGTAAGAGAGAGAGAGACACACACACACACACACATACACACACACACACACATAGGAGGAGGGTGGTCAAGAGACAGCGAGAGAAAGAGAGAGACAGAGACAGAGAGACAGAGAGACAGAGACAGAGAGACAGATAGAGAGAGACAGATAGAGAGAGACAGATAGAGAGAGACAGAGAGAGAGAGACAGAGAAAAGGACAGAGAGATTTAAAGAAACAAAGACAAAAAGATGTAACGAGTGATACAGGGAGGAAGAGAGAGAGAGGCAAAGAGAGACAGATAGAGAGAGACAGAGAGAGAGAGACAGAGAAAAGGACAGAGAGATTTAAAGAAACAAAGACAAAAAGATGTAACGAGTGATACAGGGAGGAAGAGAGAGAAAGAGGCAAAGAGAGACAGAAAGGAGGAGGGAGAAGCGGTCGGGGGGGGGGGGGGGGGGGGTGGAGGGGGGGTGAGAAAGAGAGAAACTGGACCGGGTAGCACAGATGGTCATGCAAATCTGAGACAGGCCAGAATTTGCTATAGTCGAACCATTGACAGAATCTACCAAGCATTACCTCAAAGACCATAGTCTAATTCCTTGATTCTTCTTCGTGCATACAACAGGCAGAAATGGAGCAGATACTGAACATGGGCGTGCGTCCATCGAGAATCGCGTACTCTAACCCTATCAAGCAGAACAGTTACATCCGTTTTGCTTCACAAGTCAACGTGGATCTCATGGCGTTCGACAACCAGGACGAGCTTGTCAAGATCCAGAGGGCGCACCCTAATGCCCGGTACGTATAAACCAACCAGGACGAGCTTGTCAAGATCAAGAGGGCGCACCCTAATGCCCGGTACGTATAAACCAACCAGGACGAGCTTGTCAAGATCAAGAGGGCGCACCCTAATGCCCGGTACGTATAAACCAACCAGGACGAGCTTGTCAAGATCAAGAGGGCGCACCCTAATGCCCGGTACGTATAAACCAACCAGGACGAGCTTGTCAAGATCAAGAGGGCGCACCCTAATGCCCGGTACGTATAAACCAACCAGGACGAGCTTGTCAAGATCAAGAGGGCGCACCCTAATGCCCGGTACGTATAAACCAACCAGGACGAGCTTGTCAAGATCAAGAGGGCGCACCCTAATGCCCGGTACGTATAAACCAACCAGGACGAGCTTGTCAAGATCAAGAGGGCGCACCCTAATGCCCGGTACGTATAAACCAACCAGGACGAGCTTGTCAAGATCCAGAGGGCACACCCTAGTGCACGGTACGTTTAAACCAACCAGGACGAGCTTGTCAAGATCAAGAGGGCGCACCCTAATGCCCGGTACGTATAAACCAACCAGGACGAGCTTGTCAAGATCAAGAGGGCGCACCCTAATGCCCGGTACGTATAAACCAACCAGGACGAGCTTGTCAAGATCAAGAGGGCGCACCCTAATGCCCGGTACGTATAAACCAACCAGGACGAGCTTGTCAAGATCAAGAGGGCGCACCCTAATGCCCGGTACGTATAAACCAACCAGGACGAGCTTGTCAAGATCAAGAGGGCGCACCCTAATGCCCGGTACGTATAAACCAACCAGGACGAGCTTGTCAAGATCAAGAGGGCGCACCCTAATGCCCGGTACGTATAAACCAACCAGGACGAGCTTGTCAAGATCAAGAGGGCGCACCCTAATGCCCGGTACGTATAAACCAACCAGGACGAGCTTGTCAAGATCAAGAGGGCGCACCCTAATGCCCGGTACGTATAAACCAACCAGGACGAGCTTGTCAAGATCAAGAGGGCGCACCCTAATGCCCGGTACGTATAAACCAACCAGGACGAGCTTGTCAAGATCAAGAGGGCGCACCCTAATGCCCGGTACGTATAAACCAACCAGGACGAGCTTGTCAAGATCAAGAGGGCGCACCCTAATGCCCGGTACGTATAAACCAACCAGGACGAGCTTGTCAAGATCAAGAGGGCGCACCCTAATGCCCGGTACGTATAAACCTACCAACACTTGTTATAATTGTGTTGAGGTGTGCATTTGGTGATTGCTTGTTTTGGATTTGAACAAATAAAAAAAAATAACTGTACAATTTCACATGATAAAGACATCTATGATTGGCAACAAGCAAATGTTTACATTGCGCTATGTTATCCGTTCACATGCTTTTATATCAATAAATGCCGTAGCTTATACTTATAAAAAGGATAGGAATTAGAGTACTTGTTCTCTCCACAGGAGACGACTTTAATTCAATCTATACATTTCATGTTGTCATGTAACACTTTGAATACTTTCGAATACTGAAACAGTCGTGCTTTATAATCTTGCAATCATCTGTGATATTATAATTATGTTTGCTCGATCCCCCCCCAACCCTCAACACACCGCCCCCCTCCCCCCCCCCCCCCCCCCGCCCCTCCAACACCACCATTCCTACCCCGTCCCTTAATACACAGAGGAGGTTTCTCAGCCGACGTTCAGAACCTTGTCCAGAAATATAGCTAATATCACATTCAAGAACTCTTTTAGTTCTTTTTCGAGGATATCATTATAATAATACATGCTCAGCCTTTTTTTCGTTTGTCTTACGTATTAGGCTTGTGATGCGTATTCTCCCCCCAACCAGTGGCAAGGTATACCACCCTTTTGGCGAGAAGTTTGGATGCTACTTACACGAGGTGACGCCACTGCTCACCAAGGCTCGGAAATTAGGCCTCACCGTTGTCGGTGTCAGGTAATGCACATTTTGGGGGTTGGGGTGGCAGGGGTGGAGGGGGGGGGGGGTTGGGGCAGGTTGGTTTTTGAAGGTGATTGTTGTACCTGTAGGGTTTCTAGGTCGGAATAATTCAGGGTTGTTGGGCGGGACTGAAGGGGGGTGGGGGTGGGGATGCATATTACTATTGCTCAGATGTATTTGTGTCTAAACATAATGCTAAAGCCGAAGGAATGTGGAACTACTTTCTCTCTCTCTCCTTCTTTTTACTCTCTCTTTCTTTCTGTCTCTCTGTCTCTGTCTCTGTCTCTGTCTCTGTCTCTCTCTCTCTCTCTCTCTCTCTCTCTCTCTCTCTCTCTCTCTCCCTCTCTAGCTGCCCCCTCTCTCTCCGTCTTTCTCTGTTTCTCACTGTCTCTGTCTGTCTGTCTGTTTGCCTGTCTGTCTGTCTCTCTCTCTCCCACTCCCTCTGTATCTCTCTCTCTCTCTCTCTCTCTCTCTCTCTCCCTCTCTAGCTGCCCCCTCTCTCTCCGTCTTTCTCTGTTTCTCACTGTCTCTGTCTGTCTGTCTGTTTGCCTGTCTGTCTGTCTCTCTCTCTCCCACTCCCTCTGTATCTCTCTCTCTCTCTCTCTCTCTCTCTCTCTCTCCCTCTCTAGCTGCCCCCTCTCTCTCCGTCTTTCTCTGTTTCTCACTGTCTCTGTCTGTCTGTCTGTTTGCCTGTCTGTCTGTCTCTCTCTCTCCCACTCCCTCTGTATCTCTCTCTCTCTCTCTCTCTCTCTCTCTCTCTCTCTCTCTGGTCAGAATATTTCATTCAGATGATGGATAAAGTCAAATCACGCAATAAAGATATTGTATTGCTTGGAGATTTTAATATTAATCTGAATAAGCCTCAAACAGTATGGAATTCAACAACAACTTTATTAGGTCTTCATCAACTGGTTCTGAACCCAACAAGAATAACAGACACAACTGCAACTCTTATTGATCACATATATACTGATAATAAGAAGATTGTTTCTAATGTGTATGTGTCCAATTCCAGTATTAGCGATCATATGCCTATTTTTTGTTCGGTCTCTATGCGCTTGCCTAAATCAGGACCAAAAGGCCACACGACCATAGAATACAGAAGTTTTAGACATTTTGATGAGTCTGCATTTTTTCGTGATCTTAGTGAAGCTCCATTTCAGAGCGTTTTTGATTTCAGTCTTGCAGATGATGCTTTTGATCAATTGTATAGCATTTTAAGCACAATTATAGATAAACACGTGCCCCTGCGTCAGCATAGAGTAAAACATGCCAGACTTCCGCCTTGGTTAACATCAGATATTATAGAGGCGATGGCTCTGAGAGATTATTTCAAGGAAAATAAGATGACAGACGAATATAAACAGCAGAGGAATGAGGTGTTAAACCGTGTGAGACAATCCAAAACTGGTTACTTTGATAAATTAATTTCCGATAAGAAAGATACTGCAACAATTTGGCGGGCAGTAAATGAAATCCTTGATAAATCTAGGAAAAGGTCAACTGCTAATCTAACAAAACTATCTGCGGAAGAATTTAATAATCATTTTATATCTTTAGCGGATAAATTGAAGGCTTCTGTGGCAGAAACAAATTCTCGGGATAGAGATGACTGTTTTGAAAAATTGGACGAATTCTGTCAGCGGAACAGAATAAACAATGAAGCGTTTATCATTCCTCCGATTGAAGTTCATGAGGTCGGAACATTTATTGAAAACCTGGAGAATAAAAAGTCCATGGGTCCTGATAAAATACCCGTGAAGTTATTGAAGCTTTCTCTACCGTATATTGTGGATTCGCTCACGTTTGTATATAACCTTAGTATTGAGCAGAACTTTTTTCCGTCTAAATTGAAAAGCGCCAAAGTCATACCCCTTCCCAAATGTAAAGATCTCTCAGACCCAAGTAATTTTAGACCCATTTCTTTACTGCCTGTTTTGTCAAAACCATTAGAAAGGCATGTGCACAAGCATCTTCTTGCTTACATGGAAGAACAACATTTGTTCCATCAGTTTCAATCCGGTTTTCGGTCCAAGCATTCTTGCCACACAGCTCTTACAGCAATGAACAAGTCTGAAGTTACAGGAGCATTGTTTTTGGACTTTAAGAAAGCTTTTGACTTTGTCGATCATTCCATATTGCTGAAAAAATTACACTATTATTTGAGAAACGATTCGGTCTGTGACTTCTTTAAATCGTATCTTGCTGACCGGACACAGTATGTCACTCTACAATGCCAGAATTCGTCTACTGCACTAGTAAGACATGGCGTCCCTCAAGGGTCTATATTAGGACCTATTCTCTTTTGTATTTACGTTAATGATTTGCCTTTACATGTATCGGATGATAAAGTCAAATGCGAGTTTTTTGCAGACGATTCGTCTATCCATACCAGTAACACCTCGTTGGAATCAGTAAAGTCTTCCCTGAAGAACACTTTGGACGAAGTTGCGAAATGGTGCACATCAAATGCCATGATACTGCACCCAAAAAAAACTAAAAGCATTGTTATTACCACAAGACAAAAGCATCAGCTAAGTCCTCTTAAATTACAACTGACCTTAGGTACAACTCAAATACAGCAAGTTAAAGAACACCGCATACTTGGTGTAACTGTTGATGAGGAAATGAAATGGCAAACACACATAAGCAACCTCTGCAAAGTGTTATCAAGGAATTTGTATTTGTTGTCAAAACTCAAACATTATGCGAAGTCTGAAACATTAAAAATGTTCGTTCATGCTCATATAATGCCTCATATTAATTTTGCTTCGACATTGTGGGATGGCTGCAGCGATGTTCACTTATTAAAACTCAATTCTTTGTACCGTCGTGCTGCAAAACTTATCCTGTATGAATCGCACATGTCTACAGAAATGAAGTTAAACATCCTTAATTTCCTTCCCCTAAAAACCCACCTTGCATACAATAAGGCTGTCTTTATGTATAAAGTAGTTCATGGTGATGTGCCCAGTTATGTGCAATCCTATTTTACACATGTTACGAAGAGGTATGGGTCTCAAAATGTACTTCCTCCAATTCCTCGTATAGATCTTTATAAATCCAGCTTAGCTTTTTCAGGATCATCTCTGTGGAATTCTTTGCCAATAGAAATCAAACGATCCGCATCATTAAAGGCCTTTAAAAGGCAGTTGCACACATATTTGACCACACTATAAACTGCCCCTGATGTCTAGTTTCCATTGTGTACTCGGATAATGTATCAATGCTCTTAAGTGTTTTGTTTTTTATGTTTATACTCGACCATTATTTTGATGTTTTACTAGTTTAATACTTTGATTAGATACTGTTCCTTTTAGGTATGAAATGATAGCATGTGCTTGTGTGTAGATATGCGAGCGCACGCTCGCGCGCGCGAGCATGTGTGTGTGTATATGTGTGTGTGTGTGTGTGTGTGTGTGTGTGTGTGTGTGTGTGCATGTGTGTGTGCATGTGTGTGTGCATGTGTGTGTGTGTGTGTGTGTGTGAGTTTATGTGTGCATGTGTGTGTGTATACGTGGGTGTGGATGTGTGTGTGTGTGTGTATGTGCGCAGTCTTTGCTTTCGTTTACAATTATTCTCTGTATATGTTCCAAGGACAGGTTGGAAGATTAGGCTAAGCCTAAAACCTTTATCCTTATGTAATAAAGTTCTGAGTTCTGAGTTCTCTCTCTCTCTCTCTCTCTCTCTCTCTCTCTCTCTCTCTCTCTGTCTCTCTCTGTCTCTCTCTCTCTCTCTCTCTCTCTTGACGAGTAATATCAATCAATCAATCAATCAATCAATGACGCTTATATCGCGCATATTCCGTGGGTACAGTTCTAGGCGCTCTGCAGTGATGCCGTGTGAGATGAAATTTTATACGGCCAGTAATTGCAGCCATTTCGGCGCATATTTACCTTTCACGGCCTAATATTCCAAGTCACACGGGTATAGGTAGACAATTATTAACTGTGCCTAAGCAATTTTGCCAGGAAAGACCCTTTTGTCAATCGTGGGATCTTTAACGTGCACACCCAATGTAGTGTACACGGGGGGGGGGGGGGGGAGTTCGGACACCGAAGAGAGTCTGCACACAAAGTTGACTCTGAAATAAGTTTCCGCCGAACCTGGGATCGAACTCACGCTGACAGCGGCCAACTGAATACAAATCCAGCGCGCTACCAACTGAGCTATATCTGAGGATAGGCAAGCTTCAGCGTTTTCTGGGTATTCTTGCTTGAAGGTATTATGCTGAGAAATTCTTCATTTTTCTGATTGATTTACGTAGGTAAACGGAAAGCAACACCACAAGTGAATGTGCTGACGCATTTCCTTTGCAGAAATATAATATAAATGATGCTGCACAAACCAGATTTTCTTCTGCAGATGTGACAGTTGTATAATGTTTATCTTTGCAGTTTTCACTGCGGCAGTGGAGTGGCGGAGGGCGGGGCATTCAGGGGCGCTATTGCAGCAGCCGCGACAGCATTCCAGGAAGGGAAGGCACTGGGGTTTGACTTTGACTTGCTTGACCTTGGAGGAGGTTTTCCTTCTGATCTGGCTACGTTTGAAAAGGTAATGACATTCAGTCAATAAAACTCTGTGTGTGTGTGTGTGTGTGTGTGTGTGTGTGTGTGTGTGTGTGTGTGTGTGTGTGTGTGTGTGTGTGTGTGTGCCACATTATCCAAGGTATCCAGCTAAAATGCAAAACAGGTTGGTAACAATTTCGAAGAATAGCTGGACAAAATGCGGTTGCCACGGTACTTCTTCGACTTTTTGAAAAGCAAGAATGACGTATTCGAGTAGAAAAAATCACAAAAACGGAGACAGACGGCACAAACAAATATTTTCAAGAATGTATATATACAACACAATAAAAAGTCCAGAACCAAGCCAGAATGTCGCATCTTTTTAAAATCCAAATGTTCGGCCCGCAGGCCTTCTTCAAAGGTACACATATATAGTTAGTCTATAGTAACTATAGACGCTTGGTCTGTGTGTTGTATAAATAAACTTGTTTAAGCTTTAAACAGTTTTCCAGCTTTCATTGAGTGGAATGGTGCAGAAGAAAAAGAAGTTTCTTGAATTCTGTATATATATATAATTATATAGTTTTGTTTTTGGTGTTGTTGTTTTTAAAAAGATAATAATTCTTTTTGAATTTCACATCGTTGTCTGTGATAACGGTTTAGTTGTTTTTACCTGTGTGGTTGCACGTGTACTTTGTGTTTGTCTTAACATGTGGTCAGGTTTTGATTTTGTTCTAGTACTTTTTCGTAGAAGAATGTTTCACCCAGTCCGGGTTATGGGATTGTATATCTGCTTGGAAGCATACTAATTTAATAAAATTCTTATTGAAACTTACTAAAAATGTTTCAGATTCTAAGATGATTGCATTGCTTTCTTTATTTGTTTTTACTTGAATCAAAAACATAATGGATATATATAATAATTATGTATTCTAAAATGTACTCAGAACTAAAGAAAATCTGTACTATGTTTTTGCATGCTTCGCGGAGACCAGCACGACCCGTCTCAATCTTCGGGTTTTGGCTAGCCAAGCTTAAGTTGGATTGTTGATTTCCCGCTTTTTAAGTGTTGATCGTTTAGTTTCGGGTCGAAAGATTGACTAAACGTTTGATATCGCTTCACGCGACTTGTTCTTTGTTCTAGGTTGCTGGGATGGCGAACGAAGCACTGGATGAATATTTCCCAGCCAGTGGAAAAGTCCGCATCATAGGCGAGCCTGGACGCTACATGGCAGAAGCAGCCTTCACTGCAACGCCCTGTGTCATTGCAAAGAGGCAAATCTGTACGACTCTGGGAGGAGGTTCCAGACCAATATACATGTGTTTACGACTTTTTCTTGCAGATGCCCAAGGTCGATTTTTGGGGGGAGTAACGATAACAAAACTGCGCGGCCCCCAAGGGTATTATATGTTGTGACTTTGTTTTCTCTTGTCTATGGCTTGTTCTTTAAAGTATATATTTCAACAACAAAATAAAGAAAATAAAAAGAATTCATATACACTCTTGGCTCCATGTACAACAAAATTAATGAAACAAAATACTGCTTGTCCATGCTTACTAAAAATATGTTTGCATTACCGTCTCTCGTCCAAGCTTTGTTTGGCTCAATTTGTTTTTGGCAAAGGGACGCAACACTTTTACAGCCTTACACACATCGTCTTCTAGCTGCCTCGAATAGTTGAAAACGGGGCAATTCGGTATCTGCACGCTAAATCGGAATCGTGTATGGAAAAGTGCATGTCAACTTACTTTTGAACGGAATCATTTTGCCCCCATTTGCTATTTTTAACATTTTTATTTTGTCATATCCTTGATTTGTTATTTGTTAAACATCGTCTTCTAGCTGCCTCGTATAGTTGAAAACGGGGCAATTCGGTATCCGCACGTTAACTCGGAATCGTAAATTGAAAGGTGCATGCCAAATTACTTTTAAATGGAATCATTTTGCCTTGCTCATTTCTTCATTTGTTATTTGTGTGTTGTCATATTGTTGATTTGTTAGTTCATTAGTTTATTGTATGTTTCGATCTGGTTTAAGGTGACCGCGAGAAGGAAGGAGAAAGCAGAACGTCGTTTGCATACTACGTGAACGACGGCGTGTTTGGTTCCTTTAGCTGTGTACTTGTGGACAACGCGCACCCAGGCATAAAGGCCAGGCTTGTCGGGGTCAGTGACGTCTTGTCCCTCTATGGATAAAGGCCAGACTTGTCGGGGTCAGTGACGTCTTGTCCCTCTATGGGTAAAGGCCAGGCTTGTTGGGGTCAGTGACGTCTTTTCCCTCTATGGATAAAGGCCAGGCTTGTTGGGGTCAGTGACGTCTTGTCCCTCTATGGATAAAGGCCAGGCTTGTTGGGGTCAGTGACGTCTTGTCCCTCTATGGGTAAAGGCCAGGCTTGTTGGGGTCAGTGACGTCTTTTCCCTCTATGGATAAAGGCCAGGCTTGTTGGGGTCAATGACGTCTTTTCCCTCTATGGATAAAGGCCAGGCTTGTTGGGGTCAGTGAAGTCTTGTCCCTCTATGTCTCGGTTCTCTTTCTTTTGCTTATACTTATCGTCGGTAGCGGCGCTGGCTTCAAAACCAGTTGTCGTTATCGGCGTCGGTTCGATCCCCACGTTCGGCGAGGGATTTATTTCCCAGAGTCAACTTTTTGCAGACTCTACTCGGTGTCCGAACACCCCCGTGTGCACGCATGCGCACGATACAGAACCCAAGTTTACAGCAAACGTGTCAGGGCTTGGAAACATGAATATACGCAAGCAGGGATAAACTAAGGGTAGCGCCGTATACTATATGACAGCTCGTTCTCCCCAGGGAGAAAGCAGTCTTAATTTCCATGAGGGTAACCTCACAGGACTATATGAATTTATCCTTATCCTTTAATGTGACCGTCTTCACTGCTGACTCAAACCCTCAACTAGAGTAACTAATGCACTTTAAATGTACAGTACTTCTTGTGTAAATGATAATAAATATGCACCACTACACAAACTGTCCAAGGTTTTACATTGTATAACACCAACCGTACACTTGGATAAGGTAATACATGTATATATAGTCATGGGGGAGAGGGGGTCCAATGTACCATGTGACTAACTGTGCAAATCAGGACTGTTTTGTGGTGATTATTGCCGTGACTTTTTTAAAGAGTAACCAAGACAGCATAAACAAAATAATTCAACATAGCAGGATAAGCATTTCTAAGGAATGGGAGCTTTAATGTGTTGAACACTACACTTCATCGTGTAAAAAGTCTCCATTACCAAGGAAGGCAACATGGCGGTATCTAACTGCTATCTTTTCTGCGAATTTTAAGTTGGTCGCCATGCAACAGTCCGTAATAAAATCGTTATTTTTAGTATGCTGCTTGTAAGCAAGAAGCTTATAATTGTGCACATCATTATTGATCTTCATTGTTTGAAGGGACACAACTCTTCTCCAACACAGAGCTATGACATGTAGACAACAAGGATATCAACATGAGCCAGCGTAATGATCGATATACTGTCTCGGAAAATAACAACACCATTCCGCCAGCCTGCTCACATAATGTCAATTTTCTTGATATTTTGTTATCATTTCCTAACAGTCAGTATGTGAGAAATAACTCCTTCAATCGTTGTAGAAGCATCAGTCTGTTTCAGACTCCAGTCGACCCAACCGAATACCCGTCCGTTGTCTACGGTCATACAATGGACGGACAGGATCGGATCATCAATGACGTCATGTTGCCGGAACTGCAAATCGGTGACGTCATCAACTTCATCAACATGGGTGCTTACAGTACGACGGGCAGTACCTCCTTCAACGGAATGCCTCGCCCGCTGATGTTTTACCACTGCTGTGCCTCTTTGTGGTGAGTACATCCACCTTGCAAGTGAAGGGTGTGAATAGCGATTTGCGATAAGAGTGCAATAATACCGAGGAGTATGGGGGAAACATCAGTTATTATACACTACCCCCATACCACGTCATAGTTCACGTCTTAGCGTGGGGAGGAAAACGGCCGCCGGGGATGATTTCGGTTTGATTCCGGCCTCACTTGTATTTATTCCTCCTATCCAGTTCAACATGTGTATTTAGGCCACACACAAAAATATATTGGTTTAGGGTAACCCGACCGACCCTAGTTTTTCCCGCTGACCCTTACATTTTGTTTTCAGCTGAACATTTTTTTTTTTAACAAACACAAAAGCAACAACAATTGACACATGTTGCGAACCAGAACTAGACTAAGGGAAGTAACCTCCTTTGTGCTTGAGAGAAAATGGTGTTTGTGGTGTTTTCATATTATTATGAGGTCAACTCAATCCACACCAAAACAAACTAAATAGAAAGCCTACTTACCGACCCTATTTTTTGTGGGTCACGTTACCTTAAACCAACACAAACAAAACTATGGTATTATCAAAGTTAACAAACCTTACGCCGCTAGTGCACAGCACGAGACCAAAACCCACATACGCACGGACTGACACATAGGCAGAACCGGGACATTGTTTGTCCCTCCAAACAACAGAGTAAATTGGGATTTTATTAAACATGTGATGTGTCTTTAAGCATTTTGTTTACCATACAGGATTTGTGTGGCTTGTACAATGTATACGCTTGCAACGATCGTACATTTGATGATGAAAGTCGTTTGTTCTCATGTGCCAGGAGACTGCTTCCCCGTAATATCATTGATGTTGTCTGTATTCAGAGCGCTTAGGTCCTCGTGATTCTTATTGATTATGCTATGTTTTTAAATCTGTGTGCAGGGACCAACTGTCTCTGGAGACTACAAACTAGGGAAGCTCACAGAGTGTGTAAAAGGGTGTTTATCTTCCATAGTTTGTGTTAGCGAAGAAAGGAACGGAGAACATTGCCTTCAAAAAGAAGTTAAGGTATAATCCTGTTCGTGCAAGTGACAGTGCACGCCACCTAGTGTATGTCAAAGAATTAACATGGAATAAGAACATACCTTTACTGGGAATCATACCCACAATTAGCGGTTTAGCCACTGTCTGCACGGAGTGGCATTTGTTTTGGCTGATGAAGTTTTGCATACTGGCATGGTTAGTTACTGGTCTGTAACGCCCCTTCAGCCTATCAGGCTGTGCGGGACCAATTCAAATTTGTTTTCTTCATGGTTGTCTTTGTGTTTGAGCTGTTGAACGATTGTCTTGTTGTTGCTGTGCATGTTTCAAACACACACACACACACACACACACACACACACACACACACACACACACACACACACACACACTCACACACACACACACACACACACACACATATAGCACACACACACACACACGCTAGCGCGCCAGCACACACACACGCCAGCAAACACACACACACACACACACACACACACACACACACACACACACACACACACACACACACACACACACACACACTCATAATTCGTCAATGACACCATTATTTTGTGCAGTAAGATATATATTCGGCAAACATTAGTTGCAAAACACAGAAAACATATTCTGTACAAAATGTAAGCCACATTGAATTTACCCAAACAGAAACCAGGAAATGTTTGAACATGGGGCACACACAGTTTGACTTGGACTCATTTTGCTCACTGTTTTTTGTGTTTATTCATGTGTGGGGCATTACATGATGTTGAACTACCTATGGATTATTCTCCAGAGGCCGAGGTCTTGACGAATACTCAACAGCTTTACGCATATAATTGTGCAGAGCCTACGAACAGCGTAACCCCAAAACATAATATTCATAGTGCGTGCGAAGTGTGCAACGTTCAGCGTAACGCTACGACAGCTACTCCCCTGTCGTAAGTCTGTGCGTAGTACAGCGTGTCGAAGAAACAAGGCTACTTACACCTCTTTCTGAAGATATTTCATCGTTGCTGTTAAAACTAAGTACCCTGAACAATCAACCGTTATGCTTTGTATTCCAAGTTACAGCACCTGCATTCAAGTGAAAAAAGCGCGATAGTTTCGTATTATAAATTGATTCCTTGCGTAAACCTTATGTTCAAGGGACATAACTACATACCGGACTGTTTACGAAGAAAGTTGATCTAGGACACTGATCTTATATTTTAGAATTTTACAAGTTTCAATGAATGGACAATCTTCTCTTTTTTAATGTTCATTGTTTAACGCATACAAGTGTCCGCTTTCCCCCATTGTGTTGTCCAAGCAGGACCGTAACACGACGAAAAACCAAAACAAGTGAAGAGTAACCTTATTTCTACGAACACTGCTCAGTCATCTGAAAAGAAAGGAGAAACGTTGCAGTGACTCAGGCGAAATCAGAGAACAATGCAACTATGCAAGAAAATGAACTGGAAAATACTCCCCAACTGCACATGCAGCAGGTAGAATTCTCCAACAGTTTTATGTACCCTTACAAAACAAGGCTCGTGTCTCCCGATGATATTCACCGGCTGGGTCTCGACTGCAATACAAGCCATATAAAAAAAACGCTCGTGTTGTATCCTCTACAGAGTATACATTTAATGATTTAATGTAAACAATTACAAAAATTAAATTAAGCAACATGCAAACAAGATAAAGATTGTAAATTGATTTTTTAACTAAATCGTTTTGCTCGACATCTACTCTTCTGCATTAAACATAATTATAATTAAAACACAGAGTTGTCTCTCTTTCAGACAATACCAATTTCATATGAAGGGCTGCATGTCTAAAGAAATGTTGCCATCCTAATATTGCTCCCAAATTATTCTTTAGGGTGATGATTGAAATCAGCTGTCAGGAAAAGTCCACAAGAAGTCTTGACATGTATGAGAACATTGAATTAAAGTCGCATTTGATAATGCACTTTCTAATAAATGTCCAGATCACTTTTATAGCTCTTCTTGACACCAGGAAGGTCAGAAACGAAAGAATCATATCATAATATGTGTGTGTTTTTTTTAAGGATAATGGGCATATCTCATTGGTCGTCATTTCCGATTATTTAAAACCATTTACACGTAACATTGTTGTTATAAGTACCACTCAACATGCATAATTTTCAGAGTACGATTACCTTTACCTCTTCTGATACCACTTTTCAAAATGAGGGTAAGGGTACGTTTCGCAGGTCGGTGCAAAAATGACACAGTCAATGCAATTATTTTTTTTTTAAATATTTGTATATGTGAGTATGTGGACTATGCTTGGTATTGTATTATCGTTTGGTTAAAAATTTAGCGTATGCTCTAGGAAATATGTTAATGCGATCCGAGAAACATATCTAAATTTAGCTGACTAAAAGGTCAAGAAATTACGTACGCTATTTCGAGCCATATCGGAATCGAAAGACACGTTACAATAATTCAAACAGAAACACATTATCATAACAAACGTAAATCAGGGATTTACACCACTTCCAAAATAGGTACTGTGATTGTAATTGACCGGTTAGATATCTCATTCAGTTACCAAACCCTCGTTTATCTGATTCTTGGCATGTCGTCATATTCACATTTCCTTTAAACAGTATTTTATTCATAAACAGACACATGATAATATAACAACATCATTAAGAAGGAGCACAACAAGTTTAAAACTTATGGTAAGTGCTCACATAAACATTCCTGAAATTTCATGGCGGATTATGATCAATGCGACACATTTTTTTAAAAAAGAGATGAGACAAAAAACAAACAAAAATAATAATAAAAAAAAAATTTAAAAAAAAAGGAAAAAAAAAGAAAAGGAGAAAAACAGCAAGGAAAACTTAGTTTGAATTATCGAACACAATCTGTGTCAATACCGAAAACGAAAACAGATACAAAACGAGAACGAAAGACACAACAAAATATAAAAAAAAAGATGGGCCCCAAGTAATATATTTAGAAAAACCCACACCAACATCGAACTAAGGTGTCTCAAAGCGGTTTGATTTCTCAATATAGCTTTGGACAACAACAAAAATAGCACTATTTTCAAATATGGAAATGTTTGAATCACCTGTCAGGAGTGTGTCAATATTAACAAATTCTGGAGCTAATGTACCGATTGTTGCGGTTCTTGCATCATTAAACAGGGGACATGATAGCAAATAGTGATGAACAGTTTCAGCAAAATAACCACAAGAACATTCCGGGTTGTTTACTAGGTGGCGATTAAACATATCATATTGTAAATCACTCATTCCAAGTCTTAACCTGCAATGCAAAACTTCAGTTTTGCGATTTGAGGAATAGTAATATGGTGGAATTGAAATATCAAAAGCTGTGAAATGTCGCTTGAACAGACCAACAGAATCACATTGTTGTATATTTTCAGGCAACTTATTCCAGAGACTAGTTGCAGAAGGAATAAAAGATGACTTGTACAAATCTGATTTACACTGGGGAGTCTTACGCTCTAGTGGGTGTCTGTGGTGGTAGGGATTTAGGTCAGAAACAAGAGGTGGCAATAAAACGTTGAGGTAATTTGGTACATTGCCGTGGACCATTTTATAATATAACATTAATTTGTGACGGCGTCTTCGCTCTATAAGTGGTATAAAGCCAGATTCTGTATACAATTCTTCGTCTCTCAGATTGATTTCTCTCATTTTTCACACTTGTTTCAACACATTCTAAAATTATCAGAAACAAAATAGCGAAGATGATTTTCGGGGTCAATCGCTGTCGGATGAATTTAACAGAAGCCCTTAAATTGTTGTAGATATGCAACACAGACTTTTACTTGGACACATGTTGCTACGTTTTTAGTGTTTATTCGTGTGTTGGGCAATATTTGTAACCACCTACGCATTGTTTTTTAGGCAACCGTAAGCAAATTATGCGCAAAAAGTGTACTTTTGATTCGTTCAAAATTACACTGGATGCAGGACAGAGGTAAATCAAGATCAAGTGCGTTTAACATTGAAAATATGGATAACGCAACTAGAACGCAACCCATGGAATGGACAGACCATCTACTTATTTACTTATTGCTTTTTTTTTTAATAATAAATGACTTATTTATCGCTTGGCGTTCCTTGACATGACAGCAGACAAGAACAATTCCTGAAACAGGTGAACACCGTGCTACAGCTTACAGTCATGTGTATTTCACCATTGGAGATATCGAATGTATAAATACAAAGTACGGATATGACATGTTTTGTGTCCTATGAAAATCTGCATTCTATACATGTCATGCTCGTTCATGAATTTTTAGTCGTGCAGATTATGAATTGTGTCAAAGTTATAATCGTGAATTTCCATAGATAAATATTTAGAAAGTTAAATATATTTATATATACAAACAATAAAGGAAACAATAACCAAACAAGCCTTCTCGTTTTCAGCAATATTTCGGCCTCGTGGCGTTTGTCAGAGTGTTCTATTGTTAGCTCGCACGATGTTTACAAAGATACTACGTGCTTCGTGCCGGAATTCCAAAAATGAATAAGAAAATAGCAAAAACCAGTGAATTGTTGAAGATGATGCAGTGTTGGATACTTGGATGATAAATACATATATAAAATATCAGAAGGTGTGACAGAAACAATGGAAATTCAGCAGAGACTTTCTTCTGAGATTTGTTAACATCTCTTAGCAGAGCAGAAGAGAGAGAACTGTATCCCTTCACAGACAGCCTATTAGGAAGATCAGACCCTCCTCGGGTGGACCGAGATTTCAAAGTGTATTTATGGGGGACGTATCCAGTCCTGAGGAGGACCGTTAGTTTAGTACCAAGACCAGACACGTGTTTTCACGTTAATGCGTCTCATCAGTGGCCAGGTGGTACAGAATATATGCAATTTATTCACGGATACTCACTTGGTATCAGACGAGAGAAGTTTCCCTCGCCACAGAGGGTACCACTCAGAGAGCGGTTTGCTTCGAAGTTGGAAAACACAGCAGACAACTCTTGCCATCTCTACAAACCGGCAACTGATGAGACATTTCAGTGTTGAATCACGTGTCTAGACTTGGTAGTAAAACAATGGTCATCACCAGGACTAGAATGTTATCTGTGACTCAGCCCCTTTGCATTGATTTTCCCAATAGGCTATTTGTGAAAGGATGTATTCTTCTCTTTTGCTCTGCTAAGAGGTTTTTAAAATCTCGGAATAAAATCTCCGTTGTTTATTTCACAACTTGTGTATATGTGCTTATGACCAGAATGGCCATTTGTTTCCCTACCACATATGCACACTGAAAATTGTTGCATGAGATAATGTTTATACAGTGGAACAGACAACACAGACGTCTGCACCCGAAATATAAATTCACAAAAGCGAGGTTCTCGAGTTAAACATCGACAACAAAATCAGAATAGCTAAAACGGGACAAGTGTTGCATGTCATCAAACAACAATCAATGTTCAATCCCAAACAGTCAGTATTGATCACCTATCTTGTCAAACAATGATGCTATGGCATACCCAAGTATGTCGGTGTCATGCTTCTTAAACGCCGCAAAAGGCGAATTTTGCTGCCAGTCTTAGCGGGTGATACTACCACAAAAACAGGCCAGTAACAACTAAAAAAAACCATTGCCTTCAAACTACGAGAGCTTTGTGCAAACATATATCAACGCGCAATCATTAATAATTGGAGAAATTAGTTATGCTGCTGTGCGACATGTAGTTAGACAAGTACAGATGCATCTTGTTAGGACCGGCACGGTTGGGTTAGTGGTAAGGCGTCCGCCCCGTGATCGGGAGGTCGTGGGTTCGAACCCCGGCCGGGTCATACCTAAGACTTTAAAATTGGCAATCTAGTGGCTGCTCCGCCTGGCGTCTGGCATTATGGGGTTAGTGCTAGGACTGGTTGGTCCGGTGTCAGAATAATGTGACTGGGTGAGACATGAAGCCTGTGCTGCGACTTCTGTCTTGTGTGTGGCGCACGTTATATGTCAAAGCAGCACCGCCCTGATATGGCCCTTCGTGGTCGGCTGGGCGTTAAGCAAACAAACAAACAAACAAACATCTTGTTAGAGTGCGCGGATAAAAAATAAAAACTAATAAGCATTACGAACAATAAAAGCTACAAATCACACTCTAATTTCCTACATATCCATCACCCACAGCTCACACACAGCTCGGTTATGTTCTGTCCTGTGAACGTAACTAGTACGTGTAAGAAGCACGTGAGTTTAAACGAATCAATATAAATGAGACGTTGAGCGTAGAGCTTTTTTTCGAATAATAACGATTTTGTCTCTTGATCTTTAAAACAAATACGAGTACAGTGCCCAAACCGCGACAGCTTAAAACAAGTCATTTCTACATAAGATAGTACTTATCATCCTGGACAACATTTCTTCTTAGGCACTACATAAAGTTGCTTTGAGTTTTTGTAATTATTTTTTTGAACGTCCTCCGCTGGCTCCTCAAATAAGCTGTACAGGCCACTGCAAAACTGTCCTGGAATGACATTTTTTATTGTGTGATTTTCTTTAGTGTGCATGGTGTTATTTAAATACGTTTTCATGAAACATCTCAATAAGCATGTCTTTGTCGTTGGGTACCATTTCCTTTGTCTGGTATTTCTTTATACGAATTCTCAATGTTTTCCAAAGTCTATTGTCGTTGGGTACCATTTCCTTTGTCTGGTATTTCTTTATACGAATTCTCAATGTTTTCCAAAGTCTATTGTCGTTGGGTACCATTTCCTTTGTCTGGTATTCCTATATACGAATTCTCAATGTTTTCCAAAGTCTGTTATCGTTGCACCAGAGTACGAAAAGAGTGGCTGGACTGCATTATTCTGGCTTATACAGACCAGAGTGTTCTACGTGTGCCGCAATCGGGGTGGCAGTTATTGTTTAAACATTAGTTGCATGTGGATTTGTAGCTTTCTGTGCTTTTCTTACTATTCCATTGATGCAGTTTAATAAATTATATCCACCATAATTTGTTGTGTCCATCGGCAGCTGTAAGAAATGAAATAGATCTGTTTGTGGTTTTGGATACTCATGCTGATAACTAAAATAGTAATTGCATGTGAATGTGTGGCTTGACGTGCTTTTCTTTTATTACTATTAATGCAGTTTAATCAATTAAATCCAACCCAAATTGTTGTATTCGACTGCCGTTTTTTTGGTTTTGGATACTCATGCTGATAACTAATATAGTCATTGCGCGCGCGGTGTGTGTGTGTGTGTGTGTGTGTGTGTGTGTGTGTGTGTGTGTGTGTGTGTGTGTGTGTGTGTGTGTGTGTGTGTGTGTGTGTGTGTGTGTGTGTGTGTGTGTGTGTGTGTGTGTGTGTGTGTGTGTGATTGTGTTTCGTTTCTCTGAAGAAATAGGTTCACCCACAAAAGTGGGTTACCCATTATTTTATGACGTATTCAGGGTCTTACTGCTCAAAACTTGCGCCAAAATCAAAAGTTCTAACTCACAAGTTACTATCTGTGGCCAACGTGTGTGAACCCTTCACACTCGAATCTGTGTGACTTGATCTTTGACGTAAAACAATATTCACACACAACTTGCAATTAGGAAAGCTATCCTCCGAAAATTAAAATATAAACTGTCAATATTATGCGTACACGTGTATAATTATGCATCTGTGTGTATGTACGTGTGGGGGGGGAGGTGCGTGTAGGTGTGTAAGTGCGTATGCACAACTGTGAGTGTGTGTGTGTGTGTGTGTGTGTGTGTGTGTGTGTGTGTGGTGTGTGTGTTTGTGTGTGTGCGTGTGTGTGTGTGTGTGTGTTTCTGTTTGTCTGTCTGTCTGTCTGTCTGTCTGTCTGTCTGTCTGTCTATCTGTTTGACTGTCTGTCTGTCTGTCTGTCTGTCTGTCTGTTTGTGTCTGTGTGTTTGAATGCAAACTGAATCAACGCAGCGTCACTGAGTTTACGACAGAGCTAGTTGCTTGGCTCTGCACAAAAATATGATGTACACCCTGGCGCAGTCAGATGATAGACGAGGTAAGCTCCACAGTTTCGCACGGTGACTGGAGTGTGAACATAACAGCAATCCGAATTCCAGTAGCCACACGAACGTGTATCCTGTTGCTGTCCAATGTTCGGTAGCAAAACGTTCCCAAGATCCAGCCACATTGATACGTGTGTTCCACAACGGTATACCTGAAACAAACATCAAACAACTTAGTCACCATGTTAATAGGCTAGAAGGCGTTCGGTGTTATTGTTTTGTTCAACGTACACGTTGTTCCAACTACACGATCTTTTTATTTCTACAACGAAAACATAAACTAAAACGATTTAGAAGAATGATCTCCTCTGAATCGTGTCTTATCTAAAAGATATGCGTCACTGAATGTGTAATATTTCCTAGCATACATCTATTAGTTGCCTCCCTTGAATAATATTGTATACAGCCACATTGATACGTTAGTTCCAGAACAGAATGACTAAAACAAACAGCATCATCATCATTGAAAAAG
>NC_090252.1:4901733-4911733 GCF_037325665.1 Littorina saxatilis | reverse complement strand
TACTGAATAGTCGGGTTATACAAGCCACTTTACCTATGCAGCAGGGGAACCCTACAGTATGCGAAACATGTCAACTGACTGCAGCAGCCTGGTTCTTAAAATAATTCTGACGGTCAACACAGTCAACACACTATTCACAGTCCATTTTGAGGAGCAACTGAGGTACTCTCTGATGGTCTTGTTTGAGTGATAACGATCAACTCAGGAGGAAGAACCCGACAGAGGAAAAAATAAACCATTAACATTAACCGCTGAAAAATACAGAATCACATGTACCATTATGTAGAACAAAATTCCACAGCAAGCTTTGTTTGGACGACTGTTGTTGTCTCAAAACTCACATTCTACCTGCTGTCAAAAAGAAGCTAATCTTACGTTGTGCTGCCTTGAAAAAAAATGCCAACGAAGACAAGGAAGCTGTTGCAAGGTAAGTTGACCAAACGTTACAGACATTAGTGAATCGTAATAGTGCGTAAACAGCATACAGTACAATCAAAGAGATGAGTCTGGAATGAAACGCGATACAGATCTAGGTAGATCCAGCATTCAAACACTGTCTTTCAAATTCAAGGAAGTTGTTGCAAGGTACCAACTTTTACAGGACAGAACCATGACAGAGCATGTTTTGAAACTGAGGAAAAATCGTAATAAATTTGACTTTGAGAACAGATTCATCCCGTTTCCTTATATCTGCATGTTCAAGTAAATGGTGGACAGTTTTATACGGGCAGAGTGAACTTGAGACTCTACTGCAAGTCTTGAAATTCACATAAATCGAACCAAGAAACAAGTCGCGTGAGGCGAAAATACAACATTTAGTCAAGTAGCTGTCGAACTCACAGAATGAAACTGAACGCAATGCAACGCAGCAAGACCGTATACTCGTAGCATCGTCAGTCCACCGCTCACGGCAAAGACAGTGAAATTGACAAGAAGAGCGGGGTATTCGTTGCGCTGAGAAGGATTGCACGCTTTTCTGTACCTCTCTTCGTTTTAACTTTCTGAGCGTGTTTTAATCCAAACATATCATATCTATATGTTTTTGGAATCAGGAACCGACAAGGAATAAGATGAAAGTGTTTTTAAATTGATTTCGAAAATTTAATTTTGATAATAATTTTTATATATTTAATTTTCAGAGCTTGTTTTTAATCCAAATATAACATATTTATATGTTTTTGGAATCAGCAAATGATGGAAAATAAGATGAATGTAAATTTGGATCGTTTAATAATTATTTTATTTTTTTGACAATTTTCAGATTTTTAATGACCAAAGTCATTAATTAATTTTTGAGCCACCAAGCTGAAATGCAATACCGAAGTCCGGGCTTCGTCGAAGACTACTTGACCAAAATGTCAACCAATTTGGTTGAAAAATAAGAGCGTGACAGTGCCGCCTCAACTTTCACGAAAAGCCGGATATGACGTCATCAAAGACATTTTAATATCAAAATAATTAAAAAAATGTTCGGGGATATCATTCCCAGGAACTCTCATGTCAAATTTCATAAAGATCGGTCCAGTAGTTTGGTCTGAATCGCTCTACACGCACGCACACACGCACACACACACACACACACACACACACACACACACACACACACACACACACACACACACACACATACACACACACACATATACACACACACACACACACATACACCACGACCCTCGTTTCGATTCCCCCTCTATGTTAAAACATTTAGTCAAAACTTGACTAAATGTAAAAAGACATCCAAACATTACAGGCACTTTAGATCAACTCATTTCACTAGAGGTGACTGCCTAGCACTGTGTTTGATATCCGTGTCTGCTGAAATAAAAATAAATTTAAAAAAAAACGGATTATCAGTAGGTGACACGTTGTAAAAGTGGGAGACACTAGATCTGTATGTACTTATCGGGGACACGACTGCAAGATCGACACTGCGCTTTCGACGGCTCTTCCTCGCGCAGACACTGCAAAAACGCTGTGCAGAACAAACTGTGGGAAATCTCCTTTGGTATCTTCTGTGTCTATTTTTCTGGAGCTAAGAAACCGAACAATGTGAAATCGTCTTCCCCGAATCGGCGAATGCAGAGGTGAGAACTAAAAAGTGAATCTATACCACAATCCTTCACGCGACCTGACCTGATCTTGACCCCTGACCTGGTCTACATACCACACACGACACAAACCAGTCACCTGCTTTTACCCCCTCAAAACCCCCCACCACCCGTTTTCTGTGGATACACACTTTAACTACACACATGCCGACAAAATGTTGATCATTACTTCAATAGTTTGAAGATGGTGCTTGAAAAATAATCAGGTAAAATGAGTATTTCGGTGTTTAGTCAAATGTTAAAGTTTCTACCACAGACATACATACATACGCACGCACGCACGCACAGACAGACAAAAATGACTATCGCATAGGCTACACTTACGTGAGCCAAAAAACGACAGAGTTATGTCCGGAATCCGTTTATTCTGCAACTTTTTCAAAGCTTTTTCGTTTCTGAATAACAAAGCTGATCAGTTTCTAAACTAAAAAATGATATCTCACGGCAATGTTGCAGACCATTTATTTATTCGCTTTATTTGCCTTTCTTTGCTTTTAACCATTCTTGTTGGATTTTCCCTTTTAATTACAGATTCCGTTGTGTCAACGTGTCTGTGTTCATTGAAACGCCTTTTTTAGTGTGCATTTAACAAGAGTTTTTTTTTATTGGCCTTGTGCATTACTTTTTCGAATAAAATCTTGCAAACCAAAACGATTCCCACTGATTCCACGAATTTATGACAGTCTGTCATTTGCGACTGGTCGATATTGATGACCGGATAGTAAACGGTTCGACTTACACAAAATCCATACACGAAACTACAGTTACAGCTTTTTGCACTTCACAACGAAAACGGATATTGCTGATAAAATAAAAACACTATACATATTGAGCCCGGAGACTTATATGTCAAACTACAAATGGACTTCTTGTGTTCAAAGCTGCAAGCAAGATACGGCCTTCAAAGCTGAAATGAATCTGTTAAACTAAAGTAAAAGAACAGGACAGACACGAAGGTAAAATTATTGTTTCAAATGAACGCTGAGTACACAAGTTAGCTGAGTAAAAAAAAAAACATAAACAACTTTTGAATAAACGTCTTTATGATTCTAATTTCAAGATAGTATACCGAATGTGCTATATTGGAAGGTTTTCTGACGATTTCGAACTTGAACAGTTCAAGGGACATTCGCTGTACAGTAATTTAGAACCGTCTGCAATGATTTGCTCCAAACTGCTACGAAACTTATGCCAAATAGTTAAATGAATTTTAGATTAAAGGTACTGAACTTGTCAAATCCAGGTGCACGCAGCCCCTGGGGCTTTTAGTCATACATCAGGCAGCTATCCGTTAGAAGAACTACCAAGTTTCATTGACTTGCACCCAAAGAGTCAAGAACTGCGATTTTTTTACGAATTAATTTCGTACTCGGACCCGGCTGGTCTTGACCTATTTTTGGATCTAAAATTAGATCAGGTAGATCACCACATCATGCACAAAAAGACACGTCACTAGCAAACTATGGCAAACATCATTATGAGTTTGTATAAAACAAAATGGAGGCCGGAATCACTCAGTTGAATCGAACTCCGACCAAACACCACGTAATAACTAGGTTAATTTATGCACTCGCGTGAACAAGAAACTGTCGAGCTTAACAGATATGTCGTCGTTGGGTAGTTTTGGGTTTGTTTTACTACCATAGGAGGATTTTTGAACTGTAAATGCACTCAGCTGCAACAAAAACGCAAAACGAAGGCTGTGAGCTGTACTGTGCCTTTAAGACTGTTAGATTGAACAAGTCAAACTTACAGTCTGGCTAACGCATGCAAATTCCGTGCCACACAGAAACAAGAACAATGACCGTTGGACAATATCACGGTCTGCAATCATTACAAAATGGTTTCATCTTACGCGTATAACTGAGGATGGATTACGACACAAATCGCCAAAAAAAATGAGGTCGGTAGAATTCCGTGAATAGCACGCCAAGCGGGGTAAGCGGAGGTCGAACTGACCTAATTCACACAACGACTGCCGTGAGTATTGTATCTCACAAAATAAAAGTTTCCAAGTTAGTTCGATAGTGACAGATGTCCGCATAGCAGAGTGGATAGGACTGCGGCGCGGTCTCTGAAGTCGCTGGTTCGAGCCCCGTCAATGCCATAACTTTTTAGTGTATTTTTTTATGAATCATGCGCGCTTTTCCTGTTCAGTTTATAAAACACAGTATACTATTCTTCTTTTTTTTTAGGGGGGGGGGGGTGGTGCTCATTATTATAAATAAATCGCAAGTCAAGACTCAAATACTATAACATTTTAAAGGCAGAGTAAGCCTCCCGTAAACCATCACTGATACGGTCAGGCTTTTACACACAGTACAAACACCCTTTCATTTAAACACTCACCAATTGAGAACACCCTAGGTGCCCTCCGTAAAGAGCGAACAATTTTCAAAGAATTTATTTTTTCGTGGTTTATCTTACCCCTGAGCCATCGTGAACCCGTGTGATCCAGTTTTCCTTTTTCACAATGCAGTCGTCAGTTAGTCATGAATGCGACTCGATGTGAGCTTATCTACAATAGCACGTTTTTTATGCACGAAACAACGGCTGTGGTTCACAAGAACTCTAGCGATGGCTTTTGACTGTTGAGAGGAACGGCGATTTGCACTGATAAACCTTCGTCTGCTACGACCCTTGCGTGACCCTGCTTCCGGGCTTTTCTTTTTTTTTTAAACTTTCACAACTTCGAATTGTTCTGATCTTGTCTTGATGAAAAACGGTAACAAGCTGTCAATTTATTATTTAGATTTTAAAAGTTAGGTCCAGCGCAAAAACGAGGCGCCGTTGTTGTTAACGAACAAGTCTACGAAAATAAATTCTTTGAAAATGTCTCACGCTCGACAGAAAGCAGCCAGGATGTTCCCGTTCGGTGAGCGTTCAAATGGAAGTATGCTTGTACTGTATTTAGACGCTCGGGGAGCTCTGTGATGGTTTACGGGAGGCTTACTGTGCCTTTAATGTCCTTATAAAAACAGTTAAAAAAAAAAAAAGCCTTGTAGTGCCGGGCGGTTTAAAAAAAAATGTAATTCACATTAGTTCTGAATTGCACTAAAATCATCAAGACTTTTTTGAAAAATCACTCACTAAAACGCGTTCAAGAGTAGGTTGAAGACTCAGTTCTTCCCGTAGCGTGGAAGCTTAAACATTAGTCAATGAGTTTGGTCATGAAACATCTCAAAATTGTCATTTAAATCTAAATTTTAGCAGTCGATTCCAAGTTTATCTCATTTTATTCTTTATCATTTTCTGATTCTAAAAACATATAGATATGTTACGTTTAGATTTAAACCAAGCTAAGAAAGTTAAAAAGAATACATACAGGGCGCATTTCTATTAGGCGATGTACGCTACTGCGCTATACTGGATTGTCACTTCAAGCGAATGCGGGCCGCTACGTTTTGCAATTGAATGTCAGCGCTTTCAGTCTCGGTCGCCAATTATCTTCTTTTTTCGTGATATGCAGTGCGTTCAGTATTGTTCTGTGAGTTTAACAGCTTGACTGTATGTATCAATTTCGCTTCACGCGACTTTATTTTTCGTTTGGCCGGCATGTTGACCTATGTTTTGATATCCCATCATGCGACTTGTTTATTACACCCCCGGTATAGGGGTGTGTATAGGTTTCGCTCGATGTGTTTGTTTGTTTGTTTGTTTGTTTGTTTGTGTTCGCATATAGATCTCAAGAATGAACGGACCGATCGTCACCAAACTTAGTGAACAGGTTCTATACATTCCTGAGACGGTCCTTACAAAAATTGGGACCAGTCAAACACACGGTTAGGGAGTTATTGCTGGTTTAAAATTATACAAGGACTTATAGAGGAACATCTTAATGGTCAAAGGGAAATAACCATTCTCACTCAGTCACTGCCACCAACTGAGAAGGTTATTTCCCTTTGACGGGGGTGTTTTTCCTACCTCGTAGGAATTTCTTGTTTTATTTGTATTACTTTATATATTGTTTGTCTTCTTCTGTGTGTGACTAGAGTGTATGGGGCAGTAAAGGATTAGCATGCGTTGTGCAAAACTTGCTTTTCTTCAGATGTAGTGAGGCAAATGTGACATTTAGGTCAAGCGATTGACTGACATCCTGGTAAGATTAGCTTCGATCTGTGTGTGTGTGTGTGTGTGTGTGTGTGAGTCTGTGTGTGTGTGTGTGTGTGCGTGTGTGTGTGTGTGTGTGTGTGTGTGTGTGTTTTATTACAAAACTGTCTACAAGGAATACACACTCTTTTTTTCATGCAGAGGTAAGGTTTCTTACATTTTGTTTCTTGCCCCCTTACAGACAATTTCTAGGCAAACATTGTGAATCACTAGAGGACTGGGCCAATCTTGCATGACACGGTGAGGGTTCAATTTTAGTAAATGAGCATAAACGAAGAAGACGATTGTTGTCAAGTTACTAGTATTGTGTTTTCTTCAAGTTAAATAATGTTTCGCTGTGCACGCAGATGCATTTTACTAGGATGAAAATGTGACAGTCCGTTGTGGAAAGGGGAATGAAGCAAACTGTACAGAAAGGTTGCGAACAGGCAATACTCATCGAGGCTTCGAACTGACAGTGATAACTCAGTGGAACTCACTTAAAGCATCAATATACATTTTAATAATGACCAAAATTCACAGTAGGCAAAACGCCCCATTTCTTGGACACTCGATCTGTTTTTGAAGTTTAGAACTGACAGCATTCATCAGAAAACACTAGTGCTAAATTATATGCACAGTAACTTTGCGTGTTACTTTTTCTAAGGCAAACAGAACTACTGAATACAGATAACCAGACCGTCCCTATTTCTTCTGACGACCATAACCTTTTTCCCTCCACTCTGAGAGAAAACAAAGGCCATGTTGCGTTCCACGCTCTACGGTCTCCAATAGCAGTATCTTCTGAAGAGACGATAAAACAAGTCGCGTAAGGCGAAAATACAACATTTAGTCAAGTAGCTGTCGAACTCACAGAATGAAACTGAACGCAATGCAACGCAGCAAGACCGTATACTCGTAGCATCGTCAGTCCACCGCTCATGGCAAAGGCAGTGAAATTGACAAGAAGAGCGGGGTAGTAGTTGCGCTGAGAAGGATAGCACGCTTTTCTGTACCTCTCTTCGTTTTAACTTTCTGAGCGTGTTTTCAATCCAAACATATCATATCTATATGTTTTTGGAATCAGGAACCGACAAGGAATAAGATGAAAGTGTTTTTAATTTGATTTGGAAAATTTAATTTTTATAATAATTTTTATATTTTTAATTTTCAGAGCTTGTTTTTAATCCAAATATAACATATTTATATGTTTTTGGAATCAGAAAATGATGGAAAATAAGATGAACGTAAATTTGGATCGTTTTATACAAAACATAATTTTTTTACAATTTTCAGATTTTTAATGACCAAAGTCATGAATTAATTTTTAAGCCACCAAACTGAAATGCAATACCGAAGTCCGGGCTTTGTCGGAGATTACGTGATCAAAATTTCAACCAATTTGGTTGAAAAATGAGAGCGTGACAGTGCCGCCTCAACTTTCACGAAAAGCCGGATATGACGTCATCAAATACATTTATCCAAAAAATGAAAAAAACGTCTGAGGATATCATACCCAGGAACTCTCATGTCAAATTTCATAAAGATCGGTCCAGTAGTTTAGTCTGAATCGCTCTACACACACACACACACAGACAGACAGACAGACACACACACACACACACATACACCACGACCCTCGTCTCGATTCCCCCCTCTATGTTAAAACATTTAGTCAAAACTTGACTAAATGTAAAAATAAGAACCAACCAATCCTATCTACGGAAAACGACGCAAGCTCGACCTATGCCAAGGGAAATAAACATACAGTAGCTTTTACTTCTCTTGAAATGAAATTTTCATGTTAATATGATACCAGCAAAAATAGCCACCTAACTACCTACCAATGATCATGCTATCATTACCAACAATGTCTCCCCAAATACAACAACACACAGTAGCTTAACCACCAAACGTTTTCAGTTTCAATAGCGTTGATCTACTTCGGCAACAGTCGTTCCTGTTTTTCCTTTCTGCAGCACACCCACAGCAGTGTCACCACCAGAAGTACGACAACACATGCAACGCACGCCACTGCCGCGCCCATGTGTTCCATGACAAGGGAGGCAATGCAGCCAGCGGCAGCAAGAAGCATCAAGACGGTCAGAACGATGACGAAGCGTGAAGGTCTGGGCTTGGTGTTCTTTGGCACGTGGCTCACTGCCGTGTACTCCCCGTGGATGACCTCAACAACTCTCTCCACTGCCTCTTTCCGGCTGACTGGGTCTGTCTGTGAGAAAGAAAACAAGTCGCGTAAGGCGAAATTACAACATTTAGTCAAGTAGCTGTCGAACTCACAGAATGAAACGGAACGCAATGCAACGCAGCAAGACCGTATACTCGTAGCATCGTCAGTCCACCGCTCATGGCAAAGGCAGTGAAATTGACAAGAAGAGCGGGGTAGCACGCTTTTCTGTACCTCTCTTCGTTTTAACTTTCTGAGCGTGTTTTTAATCCAAACATATCATATCTATATGTTTTTAGAATCAGGAACCGACAAGGAATAAGATGAAAGTGTTTTTAAATTGATTTCGACAATTTAATTTTGAAAATAATTTTTATATATTTAATTTTCAGAGCTTGTTTTTTATCCAAATATAACATATTTATATGTTTTTGGAATTAGAAAATGATGAAAAATAAGATGAACGTAAATTTGGATCGTTTTAGAAAAAAATAAAAAAAATTACAATTTTCAGATTTTTAATGATCAAAGTCATTAATTAATTTTTAAGCCACCAAGCTGAAATGCAATACCGAAGTCCGGGCTTTGTCGAAGATTGCTTGGCCAAAATTTCAATCAATTTGATTGAAAAATGAGGGCGTGACAGTGCCGCCTCAACTTTTACAAAAAGCCGGATATGACGTCATCAAAGGTATTTATCAAAAAAAGGAAAAAAACGTTCGGGGATATTATTCCCAGAAACTCTCATGTCAAATTTCATAAAGATTGGTCCAGTAGTTTGGTCTGAATCGCTCTACACACACGCACACACACACACACACACACACACACACACACACACACACATACACCACACCCTCGTCTCGATTCCCCCCTCTACGTTAAAACATTTAGTCAAAACTTGACTAAATGTAAAAAGATAGAAGACAACTTTCAGAATACCGTCATGGTGATCGTCGTCGTTGTTGCCGAAGTCGGTGTGTTTGCCGTCGTCATAGTAGTAGAGGTGGTGGAAACGAGCAAAAGCAGGATTCAAATCATTAGAATTAGGTGAGGTGGGACTTGGACGTTTTACAAGGGAAGTCCTACCATCTCAGAAGCTTGATATAAAAACAAAGATAACTAGAATTAATAGTAGAAGTAGCAATGGCAGGAGGAGAGGGAGAAAGAGGAAGTTTGGTTAGGAAGGGTACTCTACTTGTGATCCCCTGTTTAGAATTCGTGCTAGCAATAACTACAGTAGTCAACACACCTACCCTTCACACACACCTACAACCCCTCCTCCCTCGATCTATATCTCGTCAAAAGCAAAGCCATTCCCAGGGCCGGACCAAATGAGTTGTAAGGGGGGGGGGGGTCCTCCTTTTTGGGGGGGGGCAAATCAGCGAAGTGGCGAAGCCACAAGCGCGCGCCTGCAAAGCAGGCGCGCGAACTAGGGGGGTCCGGGGGCATGCTCCCCCGGAAAATGTTTGAAAAACGGTTAAAATCTGTGCAATCTGGTGTATTCTGGGCCTTGTTTTGAGGGTTAAGAGCAGCATTGTGGGGGGGGGGGGGGGGTACCTTTTTCTCATCGGATTTCACATTGAATAAAATTTGTTAGAGACACACACAAAAT
>NC_090252.1:4879233-4896733 GCF_037325665.1 Littorina saxatilis | reverse complement strand
ATACAAGGCCAGTTTGAGATCATGATGTGAACTGTGTACCCGGGGAGAAGTGTCCCTTTTAACTCATTGTCTCCCAGGTTCGGATATATCCGCTCAGACTGTTAGCTTCAGTCGCTTCCTGTAACGTCCATCTAACGCCTGCATTCCAGCGTGTTGATAGACAGTTTCTACACAGTTACTACAATTCTGAGTGACCTGCTGCAGCACAGCTGGTCTCGGCTAAAAAAAAACTTGGTCAACTAAGGTGGGGTACAAAGTGTTAAGACGGTGTACACGGGGAGGGATTAAGTATCTTTTTAGTCCACACTTATTTTCAACAAGCAATTACCGACCTAAACTTATGACACAAAATCGTGAGTGCTTTGATTGTAATTACAAACGTGACTGCATGGTTTGCTTCCTTAGTTTTCCAGAAACTTATTTTGCGAACACCTCACATATTGTACTCCAGTTACAGCTGCTTAATACTGCAACGAAGTGATTACACAATCATCCCCTGTTTCGGTTGAATTATCGTACACGCATGTCTGTTTTGCCCTCATGTGACAAGCCGGAAGCAGGCACAAAGAAAGATGACTCGAAAGGATCTATCACTATCTATGAAACTAAAAAAGAAGATACAATACGCACGGTGTATTTCATGCTTATGAAACTAGATCTTATACAAGTAAACAATCTTAATTGTTAAGCTTTTTCGTGTAAGATACTAAAGGCTCAAATTCAAGTTCGAATGGTTGTGATCCAACATAATTAAAACGCATGACAATATCAATTACACACACAATCCCTCATTCGCAGTTAGTTCTGGTAACCATGAAGACCATTATCGCACTACCGGCATAATCTAAAATCCTGACTAACAATTCTATTTTATGTCCAGATACTCAACACGTATCTCCCAGAGGTAAGAAAGGGACGAATGTCCGTTGTTTCTTCGTGATGTACAAGTAGCCCTCATATGCTTTTTTGTTTTTAAGGGAAAATAGCATTTTATATTTAGAGAAACCCAATGGCATGTTGTGGGATGCAACAGTTCTTTTAACAAATCGGCATCATTGTGAACAAGCAAATTATTTGAATAAATGTGATTCTTGGTTTTTCTGTTGATTGCTTTTCTAATGCTATGTAAGTGGGAAATCTGTTGACTTTTGCAGGGGATTACACAAACAAACATTTTTAGAAAGACACCTTTTTTGATCTTAAACAGATTCTTTTTTTTAACATCCAAATACTTGTTATGTCCCAAGAGGTACACGGGCATGTTTAAACATGTTTTCCTTCAAGTCAAACCTCACCCCTACCCTCCTCCGTTCAGCGTTGACTGCCAACGAAATGCAACACATAATATAATGAGCGGTCACTATGTTCTCAGCATGAGGGCCGTGCTTGTTTCTTAACCCACCCCCACCCCCCTACCCCGTGACCGGTTATTTTTATGTTCTTCCGGGAGCGAATAAACTGTTTATAACAATGGTTCCTTCAGACTGATTTGTGGGTTTTTTTACAGATAAAATCAACGTAGCTTAATCTCAGCTGGCACACTACACCGTTTTTAAGTTCGCAGCACACGTAGCTTTGTCTCTCGACGTGTTTTCAGATCCCAGGAGGAATATGGCCAGGTTCAGCAATGTCCACTTGTATCTACTTTTATCAAATTGTATCTTCTACCGGGCATGCGATTCCTGTAAGTACAACGTTTTGTCGTCGTCCTCCTTGAAAGGGCGGGGGGGGGGGGGGGGGGGATGGGTGCGTGAATAGCACAATGTGCGTGTGTAGGGGGGATCTGTCTGTTTGTGTCTGTGTTTGTATCTGTTTGCTTTGTAGTCTGTGATCAAAGGTTGCTGTCGGCAAAACTGTAGTATTATTACTTTGTTTTCTGTTGTTTTACTAAATCCTAATATTGCTACATATCACATTGTTTATTGTTTCTGCATAGGTCATGTAATATGTGTTTTCCTTGTAAATGTCTACTGTCAATATTCAGACATTTGTGTTTACAAAAATCAACCAGAAAGAAGTGAAAAGTACGTGAAACTGAATGCAGACTTTGTGTCAAATGATGCTTGCTTGCTTACTCGATTGACTGATCGATGGATGGACGGATAAAAACATGTCTAATGCAATTCTTTCACTATCCTGAACTGTTATGATGTATTTACAATAGTCTCGCCATGCACAAGTCTTCTTTGAAATCAAAACATAGTATCATGCATCAGAACAAAAATATTTTGCTCTTTTATTTCAAGGTGTCTGCTTTGACACAACAGGAATTGTTCGGGAAGATGACTGCTCAGTCACAGTGCAGTTCACAAATAACAGTAAGTGTCCAAACCCATGCACCTCGCTCTACCTGAAAGTGATGAAAAATGCAGCGCCATCTTCTAACAGTCTCATCTGCACAGTGGCGTACACTGGGGGATTATGCAATACGACTCTTGGATGCACGTGCGCATTGCAGCAAGAAGGAATTGCCGTCAAAAACACATTTTGTGGAGAGCAGTTTCAAGCGTGGGAGATGGTTGGAGG
Source organism: Littorina saxatilis (assembly GCF_037325665.1). Classification (NCBI taxonomy): domain Eukaryota; kingdom Metazoa; phylum Mollusca; class Gastropoda; order Littorinimorpha; family Littorinidae; genus Littorina; species Littorina saxatilis. Next base: position 4,894,207 of record NC_090252.1, on the reverse strand, counting down.
AAAGACTGACGGAACTGTCTTTCAGAAGGAACTGCACTTGCACCTCCTGTGTGAGTAAACTTTCTGAGAATTGTTATTCTGCTGGAAAGTGCGCTGATAATAGGAGTAAACTGCACATCGTCATAGAACAAACTCTCTCTCTCTCTTTCTCTCTCTTTCTCTCTTTCTCTCCCCTTTTCTCTCTCTCTTTCTCTCTCTTTCTCTCTCTTTCTCTCTCTCTCTCTCTCTCTCTCTCTCTCTCTCTCTCTCTCTCTCTCTCTCTCTCTCTCTCTTTCTCTCTCTCTATGTATGACATGGATGCGCTTGAAAGTGTCATCACTGAAAACGAAGTAAAAGAAGCTATTAGAGTATTAAAGAATGGTAAAGCTGCAGGACCCGATTATTTAATTGGGGAGTTCTTCAAGAATTCCGCCACAGCTGTTGTGCCGTTTCTTACAAAATATTTCAATAAATTGTTTACCTCAGGACTTTACCCTGGTGTATGGACGGAAGCCATAATTCATCCCCTTCACAAGAAAGGTGATAAGAATAATCCTGATAATTACAGAGGTATTTCATTACTATGTATATGCAGCAAAATCATCCATGAAAAGGGCCCAAGGCCTACTCATTAAAATATTCAGACTTCTCTCTCTCTCTCTCTCTCTCTCTCTCTCTCTCTCTCTCTCTCTCTCTCTCTCTCTCTCTCTCTCTCTCTCTCTCTCTCCTTCTAAATGGAATGATGACCGTTACTTCCCACTTTGGTTGTGGCGAGCGAGAGAAATCAGTACATATTGACAGAATATCAAACAAGAATTAACTGTTCATAACTATACTTGTTTTAAAAGCACGTACGCGTACTTTACTGTCTTTTGCAAAGCAAAACTGTGTTTATTCCAGAATCTGGAGGTTAGACGTTAACGACATGTACTAGTTAATTAAATATTAACATTTTTAATTGTTACTTTTTGTTTGCTTTTGTAGTATAATTATTTTAATGAAGCATACACAAATACCAACGTACCTTACTTGTTTCAAATATCAATGTGTATAACCACACGGAATGTGTAAGAGATTTAAACGCTATCATTTGTGTTTCCTGTTCTGTCCTTAGGTGATCACGGAAAAATCACCGGTAAATATACTTACTTTATACGTCTCTCTCCCTCACACAGTAACCCTGTAACGCACATAATGCTCCAACCATAGACCAAATAGCCTGGACCGCCAACTCGTCACGTGACCCTTCGAGGTTACGACGCTCGACTTTCAGGGGCGCTTAGCGTCCGGTTTGAAAGGCCAGCTATTCGAAGACAGTGAAAAGAAAGCACGCTCCAGTTATTTGTGACAATGGGAGGTGACAATGAACTGGATTTTCCAAACTTACTTAACAAAACTCATCAAAAAACATGTTCCATATGCACTTTAGCTGAGTTTATTTTAGCATTTTCAGAACTTACCTCGGCAACTTCGTCCATGTTTACAATCGACACCGGATATGACATCCCCCGGATTTCTGAAAGGCCATGTAAGCGTAGGTTCCTAAATGCGAGAGGCCGCTACCTCGTAATAGAGAGAAAGAGCGGAGAGAGAGCTAGTTGGCGGTCCAGGATAAATGGTCTATGCTCCAACTAACATCTAGCAAGAAGCATTTCTTTACAAATAACAATGTGTGCCTTGTGCCACATGTGCATTATTTGAAGAAAAACAAATATTAAACAAATAATAAGAGAAATGAAAAATAGCTGCAGTAGTGGTTGCAGTTGTGGTCATGGTGTTTTGAGTGGTGGCGGTAAGGATAGTACCGGTAGAAGCAGCAATGGTTGTTGTTGTGGTCATGGTGTTTTGAGTGGTGGCGGTAAGGATAGTACCGGTAGAAGCAGCAATGGTTGTTGTTGTGGTCATGGTGTTTTGAGTGGTGGCGGTAAGGATAGTACCGGTAGAAGCAGCAATGGTTGTTGTTGTGGTCATGGTGTTTTGAGTGGTGGCGGTAAGGATAGTACCGGTAGAAGCAGCAATGGTTGTTGTTGTGGTCGTGGTGTTTTGAGTGGTGGCGGTAAGGATAGTACCGGTAGAAGCAGCAATGGTTGTTGTTGTGGTCATGGTGTTTTGAGTGGTGGCGGTAAGGATAGTACCGGTAGAAGCAGCAATGGTTGTTGTTGTGGTCATGGTGTTTTGAGTGGTGGCGGTAAGGATAGTACCGGTAGAAGCAGCAATGGTTGTTGTTGTGGTCATGGTGTTTTGAGTGGTGGCGGTAAGGATAGTACCGGTAGAAGCAGCAATGGTTGTTGTTGTGGTCATGGTGTTATGAGTGGTGGCGGTAAGGATAGTACCGGTAGAAGCAGCAATGGTTGTTGTTGTGGTCATGGTGTTTTGAGTGGTGGCGGTAAGGATAGTACCGGTAGAAGCAGCAATGGTTGTTGTTGTGGTCATGGTGTTTTGAGTGGTGGCGGTAAGGATAGTACCGGTAGAAGCAGCAATGGTTGTTGTTGTGGTCATGGTGTTTTGAGTGGTGGCGGTAAGGATAGTACCGGTAGAAGCAGCAATGGTTGTTGTTGTGGTCATGGTGTTTTGAGTGGTGGCGGTAAGGATAGTACCGGTAGAAGCAGCAATGGTTGTTGTTGTGGTCATGGTGTTTTGAGTGGTGGCGGTAAGGATAGTACCGGTAGAAGCAGCAATGGTTGTTGTTGTGGTCATGGTGTTTTGAGTGGTGGCGGTAAGGATAGTACTGGTAGAAGCAGCAATGGTTGTTGTTGTGGTCATGGTGTTATGAGTGGTGGCGGTAAGGATAGTACCGGTAGAAGCAGCAATGGTTGTTGTTGTGGTCATGGTGTTTTGAGTGGTGGCGGTAAGGATAGTACCGGTAGAAGCAGCAATGGTTGTTGTTGTGGTCATGGTGTTTTGAGTGGTGGCGGTAAGGATAGTACCGGTAGAAGCAGCAATGGTTGTTGTTGTGGTCATGGTGTTTTGAGTGGTGGCGGTAAGGATAGTACCGGTAGAAGCAGCAATGGTTGTTGTTGTGGTCATGGTGTTTTGAGTGGTGGCGGTAAGGATAGTACCGGTAGAAGCAGCAATGGTTGTTGTTGTGGTCATGGTGTTTTGAGTGGTGGCGGTAAGGATAGTACCGGTAGAAGCAGCAATGGTTGTTGTTGTGGTCATGGTGTTTTGAGTGGTGGCGGTAAGGATAGTACCGGTAGAAGCAGCAATGGTTGTTGTTGTGGTCATGGTGTTTTGAGTGGTGGCGGTAAGGATAGTACTGGTAGAAGCAGCAATGGTTGTTGTTGTGGTCATGGTGTTATGAGTGGTGGCGGTAAGGATAGTACCGGTAGAAGCAGCAATGGTTGTTGTTGTGGTCATGGTGTTTTGAGTGGTGGCGGTAAGGATAGTACCGGTAGAAGCAGCAATGGTTGTTGTTGTGGTCATGGTGTTATGAGTGGTGGCGGTAAGGATAGTACCGGTAGAAGCAGCAATGGTTGTTGTTGTGGTCATGGTGTTTTGAGTGGTGGCGGTAAGGATAGTACCGGTAGAAGCAGCAATGGTTGTTGTTGTGGTCATGGTGTTTTGAGTGGTGGCGGTAAGGATAGTACCGGTAGAAGCAGCAATGGTTGTTGTTGTGGTCATGGTGTTTTGAGTGGTGGCGGTAAGGATAGTACCGGTAGAAGCAGCAATGGTTGTTGTTGTGGTCATGGTGTTTTGAGTGGTGGCGGTAAGGATAGTACCGGTAGAAGCAGCAATGGTTGTTGTTGTGGTCATGGTGTTTTGAGTGGTGGCGGTAAGGATAGTACCGGTAGAAGCAGCAATGGTTGTTGTTGTGGTCATGGTGTTTTGAGTGGTGGCGGTAAGGATAGTACCGGTAGAAGCAGCAATGGTTGTTGTTGTGGTCATGGTGTTTTGAGTGGTGGCGGTAAGGATAGTACCGGTAGAAGCAGCAATGGTTGTTGTTGTGGTCATGGTGTTTTGAGTGGTGGCGGTAAGGATAGTACCGGTAGAAGCAGCAATGGTTGTTGTTGTGGTCATGGTGTTTTGAGTGGTGGCGGTAAGGATAGTACCGGTAGAAGCAGCAATGGTTGTTGTTGGAGGACTAGCCACAGTGTCATACAACCGTTGTGTGTCTCATTGCCCGATAAAAACGGCTTCAAAGCAGACTTTATTTAGAATTCTTAATAGAATGACAGTACACTGTTTGGCATGCCATGGTATCATTAGACAAGATGGGTGAACAAATTTGACTTTTTTGGATAGATAATTGATGATCTGTTTTACCGATTTGCAAAGCTTGTTCAGTTCTAGCTGTTTGGGAGTGATTGTTGTGTGTGTGAGGTTTTTGTTTGTGTTGTTTGTTTGTCGATGGTAACGAGGGGAACCTTACGTTTGTGAATTTTATTTTCGGGGGTGTCTGTGTTGTCTGTTCTGTTGTTTACCAATACCTCAAGTAAACACAATATAATCATATGGTCATATAACTGGTTTTAAAATAAACGGCTTCACCACAAAGATATTTACCAAATGCATATGCATATTTGTTGTTGTTTTGTTAATAATTATAGGTAGTATAGTAGTAGTAGTAGTAGTAGTAGTAGTAGTAATAGTAGTAGTAGTAGTAATAGTAGTAGTAATAGTGGTAGTAATAGTAGTAGTAGTAGTAGTAGTAGTAGTAGTAGTAGTAGTAGTAGTAGTCGTCGCCGTAGTAGTGGTTGGTGTGTAGTGGTAGTAGTGGTAGTAGTAGTAGTAGTAGTAGTAGTAGTAGTAGTAGTAGTAGTAGTTGTAGTAGTAGTAGTAGTAGTAGTAGTAGTAGTAGTAGTAGTAGTAGTAGTAGCAGCAGCAGTCGTAGTAGTCGTCGTCGTCGTAGTAGTTGTTGGTGTGTAGTGGTAGTAGTAGCAATGGTGGTGATGCTGTTGGCGTTTCTAAACCGGATTTGATAAAGACGATCAGACAGCATCGCGTGTGTCAATCTTCAAGGAAAGGAAGACATTATTACACTATGTCCTCTCTGTTTTGTATCCACTATAATCATGATTTGATAAAGACGATCAGACAACAACGCGTGTGTCAATCTTCAAGGAAAGGAAGACATTATTACACTATGTCCTCTCTGTTTTGTATCCACCAGGGGCGGACGAGGGGGGGGGGGGTTCTGGGGTTTCCGGACCCCCCCCCCCCCCCCCCCCCAGCCAAAAAATAAAAATATTTCTGTGTGTTTTTTTGGGTTGAGTTTCAATTTTTGGGGTATTAATCAGTGACAAAATCTGCTGCCTGAAACTGGTAATGATCATCCTCAGAATGCACCAGATTGCACCATTTTGCATCCTTTTTTCCACATTTTCCGGGGGGACATGCCCCCGGATACTCCTAGCAGGCTAGGCGCTTTGCGCCGTCGGCTCGGCGCTTCGCGCCTTCACACCCATATCTTCACAATATACTTTTGGAAACCCCCCCCCCCCCCCCATAAAATGAACTGATCCGCCCCTGTCCACTATAATCATGATTTGAAATGTGCAGTTTCTTCTCCATTGTTTGGGTTCGTGGTACTAGGCCCAGTCGCAGGAGGGCTGCTCATCATCATCTTTGTTGTTGCATTGTGGAAGTGTAAGCGAAAAGGTTGGTGAACAAATCACATCCAAGTATGTTTCATTTCCTAACCTATATTCTTTCCCCTTTTCCATCTGAAAAAAAGAAACGTTGAATAAGAATATCGTAAACATCATGTTGTTGTTATGTGTGTGTGTGTGTGTGTGTGTGTGTGTGTGTGTGTGTGTGTGTGTGTGTGTGTGTGTGTGTGTGTGTGTGTGTGTGTGTGTGTGTGTGTGTGCGCGTGTGTTTCATACACACATTTGTTATGTTGTTGCGGAAGAAGATTGTTCGCGTGTTGAACCTCTGCATTACAATCATGTCATCAGTATTGTACACTGCTTGCCACAGGCCAGACGATGGGTTCAGACTTCATCTTGTTTGAATCCATTTACAAAAAAATACTTAATCATCACAACTGTGAGGTTGGTTTGTGTTCAGATTGACAGATTTCGAACACAAACGACAGGAAGTTAGAGCAGGAAGAGTTTATTGACACTTAGATTTCAACTTAAAACAATAACATTAGAAATTTGATTATTGATCAATCAGGCAACATTTATATTACCTAATACTGAGTCACTTAAAACAGTGGGCGGGGATGTAGCTCAGTCGGTAGCGCGCTGGATTTGTATCCAGTTGGCCGCTGTCAGCGTGAGTTCGTCCCCACGTTCGACGAGAGATTTATTTCTCAGAGTCAACTTTGTGTGCAGACTCTCCTCGGTGTCCGAACACCCCCGTGTGTACACGCAAGCACAAGACCAAGTGCGCACGAAAAAGATCCTGTAATCCATGTCAGAGTTCGGTGGGTTATAGAAACACAAAAATACCCAGCATGCTTCCTCCGAAAGCGGCGTATGGCTGCCTAAATGGCGGGGTAAAAACGGTCATACACGTAAAAGCCGTGGGAGTTTCAGCCCATGAACGAACACACAAACAAACAAACTTAAAACAGTGTATGTACTTTTTGATTTTGAAAATTGAATGATCGCACATTTGTTACACATATTCATGTTTCAAAACACGTGTTGAATTTTCCCCATGGGAATTGTTCTAATTTTCAGTAAATATAGACCTGCCTGTATTAAATAGACAGCTGATACATGGATGGGTTAATGCCTAGTTGATAGCTGGGTAACTGTGGGAATTGATGACTGGATGCATGAATGGATTGAAGATAAATACATTGTTTAAACGGCTCTCCTGTCACCTTCTTGCTTGCTAGAAAGTTGTAATTATAAAGTTGTAGTATAAGCTTAGCTTGATGTGTGGTCCCAATTATTTCTGTTGTACAATATATGCCACCCTATGTTTTCAGAATAACATCTTGTTTAAACCAAAGTTGTAATTATAAAGTTGTAGTATAAGCTTAGCTTGATGTGTGGTCCCAATTATTTCTGTTGTACAATATATGCCACCCTATGTTTTCAGAATAACATCTTGTTTAAACCAAAGTTGTAATTATAAAGTTGTAGTATAAGCTTAGCTTGATGTGTGGTCCCAATTATTTCTGTTGTACAATATATGCCACCCTATGTTTTCAGAATAACATCTTGTTTAAACCAAAGTTGTAATTATAAAGTTGTAGTATAAGCTTAGCTTGATGTGTGGTCCCAATCATTTCTGTTGTACAATATATGCCACCCTATGTTTTCAGAATAACATCTTGTTTAAACCAAAGTTGTAATTATAAAGTTGTAGTATAAGCTTAGCTTGATGTGTGGTCCCAATTATTTCTGTTGTACAATATATGCCACCCTATGTTTTCAGAATAACATCTTGTTTAAACCAAAGTTGTAATTATAAAGTTGTAGTATAAGCTTAGCTTGATGTGTGGTCCCAATCATTTCTGTTGTACAATATATGCCACCCTATGTTTTCAGAATAACATCTTGTTTAAACCAAAGTTGTAATTATAAAGTTGTAGTATAAGCTTAGCTTGATGTGTGGTCCCAATTATTTCTGTTGTACAATATATGCCACCCTATGTTTTCAGAATAAAATCTTGCTTAAACCAAAGTTGTAATTGCGGTTTGACTTTGTCTCCGGGCTTGCAGGAAAGCTCTGTCACAGACCAAATCCAGACTCTGAAACGCAGAACACCCAAGACGTGGATGTGGAATTCTTTCCCGACACACCTGCACAAGAGGAGGACGACGCAGTTGTTGCCCTTGCAGAGAGTGACCATCTGAAGAATCTAGGGAATCCACTGTACCTCAATCTAGCCTCACAATGAACCTTCAAGCTTCAGTAGAAGCGAACGTATGAACCAACCCTCATTTTTGGCATGTGTCCAGTTATAATAACATAACATAAAATGGGATGGGAAAACGTATGTGTTTGATTTTTCTCCTTCCTTTTCTTTTTCATTCCTTCCTTTTCTTTTTCATTCCTTCCTTTTCTTTTTCAGTCTTGTCTTCTGCAGGCACGTGTTGGTGTATGTTCTCGCGGTCATGGTCGTCGATTCAGTTAAAAACTAAACTGCTTCTTTTGCGGCAAACTGTTGTGTAGTTTCACATTTATACGCTCTTATATATTTCCTCCATCTTAATTGTCTTTACCTGTGACGGAGTAATTAAAAACGTAATGATACGGGCAAAACAAATACACACACTAGGAAGCTTTCATATAAACTAAACAAAGCCAGGTCAGACAGAAGGAATTTTAACCGAAAAGCAAAAGTTAAAAACAAAAATAAAATCAATACAATACAATAATTATGATACAATACAATACAATACAATACGATACAATACAATACAATACAGAACAATGCAAATCACTGCAATAAAGCTTTATTGTCTGATTGTTGATACATCAGCTGTTGTGGTTGAGAAATAATAGAGGAGAGTGTACAGTACCTTGATTACCATTTCACTCTGGTTTACCTCCACTTTCAGACAACAGCCAAACATCGCGTCACGCTCATAAGATAATTGCCTATGTCATTTTTTGATGTTTTGAGAAAAACGTTCTTTGGTTTCTGAACAATCTGCCTATCTCATTTTAGTTATAAGTTGCAAACTGCCTATCTTGAGCTGTTACCACGGGATAAACGTGAGATAAAGAGCTGACAGTAACACTTTCAATCAGCAAAACTGCATAACAACCCACACACAGCCTTCACATTTTCAAAACAAGTCTTCCTGTATCATAAAGAAAAAGCGCCTTACTCAAGAAACGAGATCAGCAGTTTTGCTTACGTTACCGTGGCAATGGTTTCCGATGGTCTGAGAGTTTGTACTCTCTAACACATGATAGATACCCTTCCAGTAGCTTCTCCTGTAGTTTCACTACAGAAATGCCTAACACTGAGATGGGTTTTTTTTATGAGCGTGAAGATCGGCTGCTTCACCAGTATTCGTGTCTTAGGCCGCGTAATGCTGACTGCCCTGACGACTATCATTCCTACACAAGCCTTGGAGCTGACGAAAAGCAACCTACGAAAAGCCACCTTATGAACACATTCAACACTGAAAGAACAAAATTGGATGATCAGAAAGGAGAGGGGTTGGGGGAGGGGGGGCGCGGTTGGAGATAGAGAGAGAGGGGGTGAGGAAGAGAGACAGGGGAAACTGAAACTGAAACTGAAACTGAACTTTATTACCAAAGGATAGAAACAGACAGGCAGACAGCCAAATGGAGACGGACAGACAGACCGACAGAGAGCATAAGACAGCATCGTTAGTCTCGTTTGTTTGTTTGTTTGTTTGTTTGTTTGTTTGCTTAACGCCCAGCCGACCACGAAGGGCCATATCAGGGCGGTGCTGCTTTGACATTTAACGTGCGCCACACACAAGACAGAAGTCGCAGCACAGGCTTCATGTCTCACCCAGTCACATTATTCTGACACCGGACCAACCAGTCCTAGCACTAACCCCATAATGCCAGACGCCAGGCGGAGCAGCCACTAGATTGCCAATTTTAAAGTCTTAGGTATGACCCGGCCGGGGTTCGAACCCACGACCTCCCGATCACGGGGCGGACGCCTTACCACTAGGCCACCGTGCTTCGTCTCGCTGACTGTACAGTGCGAGCATCAAGAAGAAGAAGAAAAGGAAGAAGTATATAACTATAGCCTTATTTCCGCAGTCAAAACATGTAATTGTGGACACTTTACACATTAAACAAGTCGCGTAAGGCGAAAATACTTTAGTCAAGTAGCTGTCCAACTCACAGAATGAAACTGAACGCAATGCAACGCAGCAAGACCATCGTCAGTCCACCGCTCACGGCAAAGGCAGTGAAATTGACAAGAAGAGCGGGGTAGTAGTTGCGCTCAGAAGGATAGCACGCTTTTCTGTACTTCTCTTCGTTTTAACTTTCTGAGCGTGTTTTTAATCCAAACATATCATATCTTTTTATATTTAGTCAAGTTTTGACTAAATATTTTAACATCGAGGGGGAATCGAAACGAGGGTCGTGGTGTATGTGCGTGTGTGTGTGTGTGTGTCTGTCTGTCTGTCTGTGTGTGTGTGTGTGTGTAGAGCGATTCAGACTAAACTACTGGACCGATCTTTATGAAATTTGACATGAGAGTTCCTGGGTATGAAATCCCCGAACGTTTTTTTCATTTTTTTGATAAATGTCTTTGATGACGTCATATCCGGCTTTTCGTGAAAGTTGAGGCGGCACTGTCACGCCCTCATTTTTCAACCAAATTGGTTCAAATTTTGGTCAAGTAATCTTCGACGAAGCCCGGGGTTTGGTATTGCATTTCAGCTTGGTGGCTTAAAAATTAATTAATGACTTTGGTCATTAAAAATCGGAAAATTGTAAAAAAAACAAAAAAATTATAAAACGATCCAAATTTACGTTTATCTTATTCTCCATCATTTGCTGATTCCAAAAACATATAAATATGTTATATTCGGATTAAAAACAAGCTCTGAAAATTAAATATATAAAAATTATTATCAAAATTAAATTGTCAAAATCAATTTAAAAACACTTTCATCTTATTCCCGGTCGGTTCCTGATTACAAAGACATATACATATGATATGTTTGGATTAAAAACACGCTCAGAAAGTTAAAACAAAGAGAGGTACAGAAAAGCGTGCTATCCTTCTTAGCGCAACTACTACCCCGCTCTTCTTGTCAATTTCACTGCCTTTGCCATGAGCGGTGGACTGACGATGCTACGAGTATACGGTCTTGCTGAAAAATGGCAGCTACTTGACTAAATATTGTATTTTCGCCTTACGCGACTTGTTGTTTTTGGAATCAGGAACCGACAAGGAATAAGATGAAAGTGTTTTTAAATTGATTTCGGAAATTTAATTTTGATAATAATTTTTATATATTTAATTTTCAGAGCTTGCTTTTAATCCAAATATAACATATTTATATGTTTTTGGAATCAGCAAAGGATAGATAATAAGATGAACGTAAATTTGAATCGTTTTAAAAAAAAGATTTTTTTTTACAATTTTCAGATTTTTAATGACCAAAGTCATTACCTAATTTTTAAGCCACCACGCTGAAATGCAATACCGAAGTCCGGGCTTCGTCGAACATTACTTGACCAAAATGTCAACCAATTTGGTTGAAAAATGAGGGCGTTACAGTGCCGCCTCAACTTTCACGAAAAGCCGGATATGACGTCATCAAAGACATTTATCAAAAAAATGAAAACAATGTATGGGGATATCATACCCAGGAACTCTCATGTCAAATTTCATAAAGATCGGTCCAGTAGTTTAGTCTGAATCGCTCTACACACACACACAGACAGACACACACACACACACACACACACACACACACACACACACGCACATACACCACGACCCTCGTCTCGATTCCCCCCCTCTACGTTAAAACATTTAGTCAAAACTTGACTAAATGTAAAAAAGATACAGTACATCTACTGAAAGGTATTTTCATTTCATTGTTGTGCCCCTGTACACCTAATGTCTGAGTAAGTTGTGCTAGCTTTGTAGACAGGTATCTTCTCGTGTTCTTTTTCCTGTTTTAGGTTACACAACTGTATGCCCACTGTATTGTCGCTTGAATTGTGTTTATGAGTTTATGAATAGAAATGATTATTACAAATGTTTTGAAGCCACCTTTTGAACTTCGAGTTCTCTTTGTCAAGACACTTGATACAAAAAGTATTTGCATTTTACTGCCCTGATTGTTCATGTCTGCTTGTCGTTGAACAGAAGCGTTAGCCTTTTCTGGACTTGATTCTTTGGTGTTTCTTTCACCAGCCATTCACTCCTTGACTTCAATTCAGTCCAATTTAAACAAATTATAAATTATTTAAGCATAAACAGAATGTTCATTGAAACGCAGTTACATAGTTCATACCTTGGTGCTTCCTAAATGACGCATCTGTTTGAAACGTGTTAAACTCTTCGAAGATTGGAAATATAGCTTGTCGATCCACAAAAGTTCCTTTTCCTCTTTTCCTGGGCATTATTGATGCTTACATGATGCAATGTATCCATTGCCAATAGAATTGATTATGTCCCTTGGGACATGTAAATCCGTTCATTCATTCACACACACACACACACACACACACACACACACAAACACACACACACACATACACACACACGCACACATGCACATGCACGTACACACACAGACACACACACACACACACACGCACACTCACACACACACACACACACACACCAGAACCTCCTTAAATACACAAATGTATCAGTTTTTCGTTTCTTTATTAACAATCCGATGTTGATGCATGAAAATAAACCGGAATTCATAAATGTTGGAAGACTGATACAAACAAAGCTTGTAAGATTAAAAGTCAAGCGTTGTCACTAAATAAAAACAGTTACAATACTCCATATCACCTTCAAACAAAAAGATAATACGCTTTTGATTCATAAACTGTGCTTTTTATTTTGCAAGCCAGAGGATTATTAAATTAATCCTCTTTTTCTCTTGAATGTGGCGAAAATCAACAATTAAGAAAATAACACTTAATTGCGATTAATCTCACATTCGACATAAGTTTTGCATTCAAGGCCACATAGTAAATCAAGTATGTATAGCTGCCCTGTTGGAATATAAAAGTCATTGTGGTGTAACGTTTGGATTTGAAATTAAAAACAAAATCTTTAAAAAAAAACTTCGTCCATTAACAGGAAAATAAGCACGGACTTTTTCAAGCCAAATTATTTACAACTTGAAGAGGCCATCACGAAAAGTTAATTGAATTTAACAGGAGCTATTAATTACATTAGAGTTAAAACAATATAATAAAGAATGAACATTGTACATAGGAAAGAGAATATTTACATTGTGTCGGGCAAGGAACGTCTCCTCGCCTATCCTTGATACATCTCAATGTCTTTCATTATCTCCCTCTACCTATCACTACGTTATAAAAGGCACTATATGCTACATATGTGTGACCGACACAAATATATCCCTTGCTCCAAATTGATTGACACAAAGAACAAGAACGAAAGAAGCATTCAGTTTAGTTGTGTCAAGTTGTGGGAGTACGGATGGAGGATAACAAAGAAAAACAAATCAGTTATTATTATTGCACTTATTACAAGACCTTGGAATGTTTTGCAAGAAAAACGGCATTCAAATGATATTTATACAATTGTCCAGTGTGTATGTTTTAATGTAAACTTATATGATGATAAAAAAAACTGTTGCAAGACAAATCGGTTGTGTGTGTGTGTGTGTGTGTGTGTGTGTGTGTGTGTGTGTGTGTGTGTGTGTGTGTGTGTGTGTGTGTGTGTGTGTGTGTGTGTGTAGTGTTGGTTTTTGTAAGTTGTTCCCATACATCACAATGTAAGAGACTGTGACAAGCGGACCATGCACCGAATATTGCAGCAATTTTCATCATGAAACAGCAGTTATATGGTTTGGTTTAAAAGCAATATGATTAGTATTTAATGCCAAATTGTTTACCAAAACAATATCTCAACTGCATGGCAATTAAAACTGAACTATCAATCAATCAATCAATATGAGGCTTATATCGCGCGTATTCCGTGGGTACAGTTCTAAGCGCAGGGATTTATTTTTTTATTTTTTTATTTTTATTTTATGCAATTTATATCGCGCACATATTCAAGGCGCAGGGATCTATTTATGCCGTGTGAGATGGAATTTTGTACACAATACATCACGCATTCACATCGACCAGCAGATCGCAGCCATTTCGGCGCATATCCTACTTTTCACGGCCTATTATTCCAAGTCACACGGGTATTTTGGTGGACATTTTTATCTATGCCAATACAATTTTGCCAGGAAAGACCCTTTTGTCAATCGTGGGATCTTTAACGTGCACACCCCAATGTAGTGTACACGAAGGGACCTCGGTTTTTCGTCTCATCCGAAAGACTAGCACTTGAACCCACCACCTAGGTTAGGAAAGGGGGGAGAAAATTGCTAACGCCCTGACCCAGGGTCGAACTCGCAACCTCTCGCTTCCGAGCGCAAGTGCGTTACCACTCGGCCACCCAGTCCACTCGGCCACCCAGTCCACTAGACATAAGACAAGGAACACTGTGTGACCAGAAGCAGAATGTATAGAGAAAAAATCAAGTCTTTTGTACCAAAGTGAAACAATACTGTCCGTGAAAGTTCAAGTCCGAAAAGAATCAACAGTAATTACACCTTTGAAATTCGTAAAAGCTGATTATGTGTTCAGATTTGAACAGGTATGCTAGACTATTACAACTGGGTATCAAAACGGCAGTACAGGAAATGTATCGTTTACTGACAGAATTATACGTATGAAAGGAGACAAAAAGGGTATTTGCCGCTTTTGTTTTCTAAACTGCAAGACTTTTCAAGAACTCAATACAGATGCCATCTACAGGAAAAGCTGTTTTATATCTGTTGCTGTTTTAATTGTGTTTAGGCTTTATCGAATTGAGTCACTTCGAAGAGCAGTCTGCTTGCTGGGGTTTTCACCAGTCTGTTTGTATGCCCCTTCAACCCACACTAGAAATGATGTGCAAGTTATTTGAAGACTTCAGGCGAGTAATATGATTCTCTCAAAACTGTATTCCCACTCAAGACGACATTATCAGTTTCACCGCTGGAAAAGGTAGTTTTTAAAGCTGCCGTTTTGTGTTAGCCGTGACTCGTGCAACTTCGACAAACAGTCTACCCGCTGTGGTCTTCACCAGACGAATCAGTCTGTTCGCGCACCTCTTCCACCCACACAAGCTGCGATGTGCAGCGCGATGCGGACTTCAGTCGCCCCATTCGATCGTCGCCAACGGACACAGAACCCACGCAAACAACTACCTTTCTCTCAAGGCCTTGGACAACGCGATTGTCTGTCGCTATCACTTGGTCCGGCCCGGTCATGTTTGCCACGTCTCTCACACCCTCCATGTCACTTGATTTCAGCACTTTCACCGGAATTCGTTCTTCCCTCAAGCCGCGCAGGAGACCACTAGTTTTTCCTCTCCGAC
>NC_090252.1:4861733-4876733 GCF_037325665.1 Littorina saxatilis | reverse complement strand
CGGCAGAAGTCTGGGGCCTTGATGCAGACCATTCACCTATTGAAAAGGTGCATCTGTTTGCCCTTAAGAGGTTTCTGAACACAAGCATGAAAACACCAAACACACTTGTGTATGGAGAAACTGGCAGACACCCGTTATTTGTCAACACGTTTGTTAAGTCCATACGATTTTGGTTGCGCATCCTGAAAATGCCTAGTCATCGATTGCCACAGAAAGCCTATAAAATGCTGCTTTATTTACACGAACAAAATAAAAGAACATGGGCGTCATCAGTTTGCTATGTGCTATACAAATACGGCTTTGACCAAGTTTGGATTCAACAAGGCGTTGGAAATGAAAATGCGTTCATAACGGAATTCAAGAACAGACTAGTCACATTATACAAGCAAGAGTGGATAGAAACCGTACAAAGTAAAGAACGATTCCTTTTCTATAGCACTTTCAAGTCAGCCTTATCTATGTCTTCATACTTAAATGACCTGAAGCACGTCAAAGCAAGAAACTGCCTGATTAGGCTAAGACTTGGTGTCTCGCCACTCAAAGTGCACCGATTACGACACATTCGGTCGTCAACAGCTGTAGATTACTTGTGTCCATTCTGCGCAAACGAGACCGAAGATGAAATTCATTTTGTTTTGAAATGTCCAAAATATGCTGATATTCGTGAGTACTACATACCTGCAAAATATTACAACCGTCCATCAAGCTTTAAACTGGCGCTACTTCTAGCGACACCAAACAGATCAATATTACTTAGACTTGCAACCTTCATCATGAACGCGTTTAAAATACGCAGTGAGTGGGTACAGTGAATATGAGATATTGCACGATCTTGTTTTATGTGTATGCTATTTTTGTTGTTTTTGTCGATTGCTTAAAAAAATAGTAATAATGTTTTGTTTTTTGAAAACGTTAATGTGATGCTATGTATCAGGGATGCAACGATTATGCATATAACTGCTTGCAGATTTGCGTGTGAAAGGGCATGTGAAGGGATAGATGGAGGGATGAATAGATGGATGACGGATGAATGGTTGGACAGACAGACGGATGATTAGATGGATGGAGGACAGAGGGACATGAGATGGATAGAAGGATGGATGGATGGATGGATGGTTGGCTGGATGGATGGATGGATGGATGGACGGAAGGATGACAGAGAGACATGAGTGAAGTGCGACAGAGACTGGATTTTGTGCTGATGCATTACTGTCCTTTTTCAAACGTTTTGCTGTTGTAAATGCCTGTTTCCACTGTCGCCATGTCGACTGTCATTACGATGATGATGATTTTTATTATGATTAATATTACTATGATTATTTTTCATGAAGCATGAATGTTGAAACTTTGTACACCCCGAATTGAAATGGGCCCAAGGCCTAATCAATAAAGACTCCAGACTCCAGACTCTCTTTCTTCCTCCCTATCTCCCGCTCTCCCTATCTCTCTCCCTCTCTCTCTCTTTCACTCTCTCTCTCTTTCTCTCTCTCACCCTCTCTCTCTCTCTCTCTTTCTCTCTATCTCTCTCTCTCTCTCTCTCTCTCTCTCTCTCTCTCTCTCTCTCTCTCTCTCTCTCTATCTCTCACTCACCGTGAGACCAAGTCCAAGTAGACAGCATCTGTCATTGCTGGATCATTACCCATCCCAGTCAGCCATCGGTGCCACCATTTGCCAGGGTTCAAGATGTCATCTGACGTCAAGCATAGAGTGCTGGGGTCTGTATTGCCAGTTACACCCAAGCATCCTCTTAGATCCTGCGTGAGATACCAGAGCAAGAATATTTATAAACAGAGGAATACGCTAAATAGCTAAATTTGATAGGGGATACGTTCTGTCGCAGACAGTACTAATCTTATACAATATGTATTGGCTTGTTAATAATATTAAAAGAGAAAGAAAAAATCTTCCCTTGCATTGATAAAATCGGTGTCTCGTCAAAAGATATGGAACCCCATATATATTTCCGAACCTGATATTTAGTAACATTTTAGTCTCATGACGAATATGACAGAATTACCAGAAAAAAACCATACCCGCAATTTGTTTTGAAGAGTAATGCAATTGAGACTTAGGCTTAAAAACTTAACCCCGATACAGATCTTTATAACTATACTGTTCAACTCTATAACTATACTGTTCAACTCTATAACTAAAGTGTCGTTCAAATTACAGTACGACTTTCAAACGTATAAATGACAAACGTGACACGTTTTCTTCACAACATAATAAAATAAAATAGGAGGGGTTCTCATTTTCTTACTTGTGCGAGGCTTGGACTGTCCTTCAGGACACGCTGAAACTGCAATCTCGAGATGTTGGGCAGCATCAACGTTTTCTGTATCCGCGGAGCGTCTCCGGACATCACATGTTGCAGCACATCCTCTGCTTTCTGCAACTGTCTCATGGCCACGTTTACTTTTTTCTTCACTTGCTGGTCCTGCTCCTTCGGTGTGAGGGAAGAGAGTAGGTCGCCAATAGATTTGATCTCACCTACGAAGATACCATACTTTCTGTGTAGAATGAGGACGTCAAAATCACCGCGCTCTTTATTCTCAGCCTGTAAGTCTCCAGGCTTTGGCAAAGTTGCAGCAGCTGCAGCGAAGCTTGGCTCGTTCAGGTAGTGTCCAAAGTTCAGCTGTGAAAGGACGAACATGCCTTCCGTTTGGTCCTTAGACACGCGCTGGAGACAATCCAATACTGTTTGCTGGCTTTGATCATCGCGAGCGTCGCTCTCTCGCAGAGTTTGTTCATCGCCTCGGGCAGGAGTTCGACTTGGTGCCTGAGTCACGCAAACTGTCTGTCCGGACACCTGCATTTCTCTGTGCTCAGTTCTGTTCATATATACTGGAGGAATGAAGTAGACCCGCTTGTACAGTTCTGGGTACCACTCCTGCACCCGTTGTTTGCACAGCGAGAAAAGTGTGGTCGCAGGGGAGGTGGTTTCAGCTTCATTTCTGCCGTCGCTTGAGAAGTGGCCAGCCTGAACAGATAACACAAGATGGAGGCACCAACAGATATATGGATGTATTTGGTGTTTGTCTGTTGTTGTTTCATTTTTTGTTTGTGAGCTCCGTGATTAGTTTTTGTTTGTGTTGTTTCATTATAGTTTGTTTGTTTGTTTGTGTGTTTGGTCTTGTTTTCTATGTTATTGATTTCTTTTTAATTTGGTCAGAAGCTGATACCTCTTTCTCTTAAATGTGAAATGTTGTTTTCAAGAAAATGGTAATCAGTTGGAATGTGTGTGTGTGTGTGTGTGTGTGTGTGTGTGTGTGTGTGTGTGTGTGTGTGTGTGTGTGTGTGTGTGTGTGTGTGTGTGTGTGTGTGTGTGTGTGTCCACTCACACTCTAGTACATTTCTTTTTAAACAACAAAACCACTCTCAGTAAGTTTCGTGTATTTCCAACAGTTGAAAGAATGTTGGTGTCAGTGTTCATTCGTAGCTAAAAAGAGCTTTCAAAGGAAATTGACACCGCCGGACTTCCTCACTACTCTTGTAGCAACACGTTAGCTGTCATCTCGTTGCTTCTTCTTATTTCAAATGGTTCATGCTGTTCTTCATACTAAATCTTTTCACAAGAGAAATGAGTGCCCATTATTTGTTTCTGAATTCAAAAATAACTGTTTTGTGGGAATTTGGCGTAAAACTTAAGAGCAACTGTTTTTAAGGGGACCTTATTTGTACCGACATTTCTGCAATGATTAAACACGGTTATCTCCCATTAGTTCTAAAATAGCGGATAATTATTATATTTGTTTAAGAAGTAATAGACGCACAAGGACGGAAACATATGGCAAGATATGAAAACGTACAGCAGCGTTTGTTAGAACACACAACCAAACACAGCATTACAGGAGATGTACTAGCACTGAGTCTAGAAGAAAAATTGATAATAAGAATACAAATAACTAAATATAAGGCTACCAGATGCAACTCAATATTCACAGGATATGAAATACAACACACATGACTGTCAGCTTGACACGTATTAACAAAAAAAAAAAAAGGTCTGTTTACGGTAACCCGACCGACCCTAGTTTTTTCGCGCGACCCTAGACGTTTTTTGGCATTTGGGGGAAAAAAAAAGTTTTTTTGGCAAACTAACGTAAAAATATGGTTTTTTGGAAGAAAAAAAAGGAAAAAAAATCCCGACCTACCGACCCTATTTTTTGGGCCTATGTTACCGTAAACAGACTTTTTTTTTTGCCTAACAAAGGATTAAAATAGTGTCAGTATTTGTGAGCTATAAGTACAACTGACAATTGGATCCCCGACAAGGCCCCAACAAGTTGTGTATTCTCTGTCAGCTGACCTAGATCGTTGACCTAGTCATGTGCACTATCTACTCATCGGAAAATCTCAGCATAAGGCAATGATTTTCCGCTTAGCGGATTCCCCTCTCCTTTTGGTTCAGATTTATGTAGCGGTTTGAAACATATATATATGTGCGTAATGATTCTATAACGGTGCGTTTTACAAACAAATCAGGTCAAAACTAAGATGAAGAGCAATTTGCACGTGTTGGTTAAATGAAATAGATGTCAAAATTAAGATACACGCAGTCTTAGATTCAGTCTCTCTTGATGTGGTTACTTTTACCAAATATTATACTATGCATTTGGCTAAGTAATTCGACCTTTGCAAAGCAACAACTCAAGAAGAAGAAAGTAAAATGACAGAATCCAGAGCTGCTTGACAGACCTAGCTGATTGCCTCCAGCACTCACATTAGCAATCAATCACACACACACACATACACACACACACACACACACACACACACACACACACACACACACACACACACACACATATATATATACACACACACACACACACACACAAACCCACAAACACAAACACACACACACACACACACAGCTGAAGTGCAGCGCTGGGATGATTTGTGGATGGCATATCGACTTACTTTGCTCGCCATGTTTGTTGTTGTTCAGTAGACGTGTTCCTTGTCAAACCAAGTATTACTCAAAAAGTTCTCAATCCATTAGTTCGACATTTAAGCATTTTTACCACGGATTTATACCTTGATATCACACCCCTTTCTGACCATTCATGTCTAAGAACAGTTGATAGGGATGGTCAGTGCAGCATTGTGACAACTATATCCCCACTGATATTGAACGGCTCAGCAACCCTACACACACTGATTTCACTTCCTCATAATTATGGCCAGCACAAGGTGGTTTAACAATTATTATTGAAACATGAGCAATCGTTTTTCATAACTGTTCTCACCACTCATGTGATGTCTGAAATTATGTTTGTACCAGGGACCATATCTCTTTCGGTGCGTTGGACTTGTGACAAAGAGATTAAAACTCGATACAACTAACATTGGTGTTTGATAGTGTATGATTGTTTGTTAGTTGTAGAGTATAGTACGATGTTTGATGTTGTAATGTTTGTGCGTGTGTTATAATGCAATATGTTATGATGTAATGTATGATGATGTATCGGTGCATGATAGTGGAGGTATGCTTGTTAGTTGTAGATTTAGTACGATGTTTGAGGTTGTAATGTTTGTGCGGGTGTTATAATGCAATATGTAGCCGTATGAGGGTTCCAGTGTGTGAGTTGTACATGGCCGGGTGCTAGAGTGCTGCATGAATGAGTATGTGCATGTGGAGCTGTATGGCTAGGTGAATTGTGGGTTGCGTACGTCCGAGGGGCACATGTAGCCTGTATGTCTGAAGTAGTGGGTATGTTGCGTAAAGGTGTGCTGATATTGAACTTCAGTTGTGTGTTGTAAATGTCTATGTATCAGTGTATTATGTCTTGCCACACACATGCCAAATTTCCTTGTATTGATGAGGACAATAAAACTTCTTGTATCTTCTTGTATCTTGTATCTTGTATCATACTTAGGCTAGTTACTGCACCAAAGAAAACTGTATTCCTCTCTCCGTCTCTCTCCCTCCCTCTCTCTCTTCTGTATTCCCCTCTCTCGTCTCTCTACTTTTCTAGCTTTCTCTATGTGTCTTTGTCTCTCTACTTCTATCTGTCTGTCTGTCTGTCTGTCTGTCTGTCTGTCTGTCTGTCTGTCTCTCGCTCTCGAGGTTTTTTTTCGAGTTCGAGTTCGAGTTCGAGTTCTCTCTCTCTTTCTGTAAGAGGGCATTCGGATGAAAATGTTGTGATTCAAAAGCTTAATCAGTTTATCTACCCCCCCCCCTCGTTTTCACTCTTTCTCCAACTGTTAGACATGACAATCTGTTAAAAATAAATCATTTGTTATTTCCTTTCTTTATGTCTTGTTCGCCAATGGAGATCTGTTAAGTTGTTTTTGTTGCTTTTGTTATACTATGATTCATAGGATTAGATTCCTACATTCCGACAATAAGATACAATACGAGGTACCGGAAATCTCAGAAAAAGGTCAAAACACATTAAATGAAACTGGTATAGTAAATGATGTCAAAGCCTCGAATTAGGCACGTCAAAGTAAGTCTTAAGAGAGAGAGAGAGAGAGAGAGAGAGAGAGAGAGAGAGAGAGAGAGAGAGAGAGAGAGAGAGAGACAGAGAGACAGAGACAGAGAGAGAGAGAGACACAGAGAGAGAGAGAGAGAGACAGACAGAGAGACAGACAGACAGACAGACAGGAAGACAGACACACAGAAAGACAGCTAGAGAGAGTGTGGCTTTTTCAAAACACTAGCACCAACAAGCTATTTTAAGTCGTTGTCCTTAAATGTAGCCATTCTTGTGACTGAAGAAAGGTTCAATAAGATTGAACAGTACGATAAACTGTGTTGCTGTGCTTAACGTTGGCATTACAGGTGGACACACATCAAACAAAGACACACTTACCAGCAGCACCATTCAGTCAACAAATACTAGACAACAGCAGCAGTTACTGGCATGACCTTCTTTATCCCTGTCTCCACATCACTCTATTCACTCCGCCAACCCGACGAAAAATAATCAGGCAAAGTGGTGTACATCACGTTGATAATGAAGCTCAGTTCTAACATAATTCTACTCTCTCCTGTGTCTCTAAATTCTCCTGCCACTCATATCTTCAAGCACAATCAAAATTAAGGTAGAAATCCAGGAAGCATATCAAAAGCCAATCACAATTTGTAAGAAGCAACAACAAAACACGAACTAAAAACATCTCACAGGTTCAAACGACAAAAGAAGGGGGAGCAAATATGTACTAAAATTCCAGCAAACTTCTCTCGTTTACCCTTATAAAAGAATATTACACTTGCTTGATATTTCCCTTCCACTGGCCATACTGAGTTAGCCATGCACTACATTACATAACACAATCTGCTGATTGCCCTGGCCTGCCTCTGACATTAGATGAGGGTTGACCCACTTCAAATATATTAAGGAGCTTGTTTCAGCTAAATTACCACTGTGACTTGCCTTTCTTTCTTTATTTGGTGTTTAACGTCGTTTTCAACCACGAAGGGTTATATCGCGACGGGGAAAGGGGGGAGATGGGATAGAGCCACTTGTCAATTGTTTCTTGTTCACAAAAGCACTAATCAAAAATTTGCTCCAAGGGCTTGCAACGTAGTACAATGTATTACCTTACTGGGAGAATGCAAGTTTCCAGTACAAAGGATTTTCTTACATACTGCTTGACTAAAATCTTTGCAAAAATTGACTATATTCTATACAAGAAACACTTAACAAGGGTAAAAGGAGAAACAAAATCCGTTAGTCGCCTCTTTCGACATGCTGGGGAGCATCGGGTAAATTCTTCCCCCTAACCCGCGGGGGGTGAATTGCCTTTCTATGCTTACATACAGTCTATGATTGGCACAGATCAATACCAGTATTTTGTTCATAGAAAAAGACAAAAAAAGATACAAAACACACATCAATCAGCAGCATTCACAACAAAGACAGACTATACCTTTAACAGCGGAGTTAGAGCTGTTTTACTCTTATTTGCCAAAACGAAATGCAAAATAAGATTTACAGCTCTTTTATATTTCTTGAGATGTAACCAATTTACAAGCTTTACTTGCAAAATGATTGACATCAAAGCGATTTCTGAGAATTAAAAATAAAACTATGATACTGGTGACATTACGAATCACTTCACATGGTTCTTGTCAGACATTCCTGATTTGTTATTTTTAGAATGTGATGCGAGATTTGTAGTGAACAAATGCAGAGACCATAGTACAAGCAGTAACATGCAGAGACCATAGTACAAGCAGTAACATGCAGAGACCATAGTACAAGCAGTAACATCTGTACAAAAGCTTACATGAGAGCAAATTGAACCCATGTAAACGTGGACAAAAGCAAATCAGAATCAAAATGCACACACAACGAGTGCATAAAGTAAAGTGCTTATATTAAAAACAAAACAAAAAACAAATGTGAACCTTCACCACGGAATTAGTCGCATGTCACCTTTGCATGATTTTCATATTCTTACATTTTCGTAAAGAGTTTTTTATGCTCTATCCAGTGGTGAAAGCCGTTTTAGAAAAGAGCGAAAACTGTTTGAGTTATAAGCCTGTGATTAAGGTGACCCTCACACTGTTACCAGACACTCCCCGGACTTATATTAAGCCTAGCGCAGAACCGCGCGAGGTGACATGCGACTCATTTCGTGGTGGAGGGTCACAAATGCTCATACGTACGTGATAACATCAGGAAGTCTCATAATAACTCTGAAGTGATTATAATTTGTAGCTTCACTTTGTTGGGTTACAGGTGGGAAGAAAGTTTACATAATTACGGTGTATCATCATTTCTGTCTTAAAAGAGGAATCATGCAGCAAAACGCTCGAGATAAAAGATAACATCTGTACCTACAATTTCTTTAAGACAACAACCTGAAAGAATAAGAAAATAAAAAAAATAATCGCGTTCTCTTGCACAAAAAGTGCAAACGTATTAGGCTTGAGATGTTCCTTTTTACATGTTCGTTTTCTAATTTGATACAAAAAAGTGACATACATTTCATAGAAGTTTGTTCAAGTATGCAATATAAGTTTGAGCCATAACAAGACTTCCAAGGAAGGTTGATTCATTGGGCTTCCAAGAAATTGAAAAAAAGACAAGACGAGGCACTTAATCACTTCAGACTTTGTTTGAGACTTCATTTCTCACACCAACAATATGGTATATCGTGTATTGCTGCATCGTGTCTTTGACTCTGCATTAATCTTTGAATCAATCTGGTTTTTATTTCAACATTCCAGGCTAATTGTACACTTTATTAAAAACGTCAAATATACAAACTTCTCAAATTCATAAATGGAAGTGTTTGTCATACATTCTTATCTCTTGGACATTCGAAGTAATAGACATGAGGTGTGCTTGACAATAAGAGAACCACCATGAAAATCTAAGGGAGAATCAGAAAAAGGCGTCTACTTTCTATACTTTTGGTTGAAACAGTATTTTATTCAGATACAAGTTTACACAGCCATGGAATGTATAATGTAATAATGGAGCACAACAAGATAAACTTATGAATATGCTCTGAGAGACAAAAGAATAACGTGGCGGACAATATCATAAATTCATAATTTAAAACAATTCAAAACAACAACAATAAGAACAACGACAACAAATCTTCAACAACAACAACAACAACAACAACAACAACAACAGTAGCACATGCAAAAGCACAAACAACAACAACAACAACAACAACAACAACAACAACAACAACAACAGTAGCACATGCAGAAGCACAAACAACAACAACAACAACAACAACAACAACAACAACAACAACAACAACAACAGCACATGCAGAAGCACACAACATGGAGTATTACATACACACTTCACTTGTAGCTGCTATAATTTATCAATCGATCGATATATCAATTAAGCAATCGTGATAAAGGATAATGTTATTAATTTGATCACTAAGAGAATATCAGATGTAGACTTAACGGTTCTTATCCAAGTCAAAGTCACTACTACAACAAACACTACCACTTTGTTAACATTATATGGTGAAATTATAACATGCAAATATAAAGTAAGTAAATGCCTATATTTTGTTTCAAGTTGTATAACATAATTGTAAGTGTTTAGGTTTGCTGTAAAAGGTGTTGGTCAGTTTTTTGGGCTCATCTCTTGGAATAGCTAAAGTTGTTGCAGTTTTACCTGCTGTTGTGATAATCATGGTAAACAAATGCTAGTATGCTTTGAACAATTTCTGATACCGGCATTTCAATGCACCACTGTTCTGAACAAAGGCTGTTTTACTTAAACACATTCTAATACTGAAAATGCAATGGATAGTCATCCTTAAAAAAAAAATGGCGTTTCATTTAAAATAATTTTGATACTGGCAATTCAGGGCGTGATAATAAATTCTAAACAAAATGCTTGTTCGCTATAAACAATACTGGAATACCAATGCACGATGATCCTAAACAATCCTATGTAAATGCTGCTTCACTTAAAACAAATCTGGTACTGGTATTTAAATGCATAACCGTCCTTCAATGCTGATTTGCTTGAAACAATCCAATGCATGGTAAACCCAAAGAAATACGATTTTCATTAAAAACAAATCTAAAACTCGAAAGTGCCTGTATGGAAAACAATGGTATGCTTGCTTAAAACTGATCTTAAAATAGCTAGCATCTGCACACGATATTGCAGAAAACACTTATACTGGCTATCATCTGCACCTTGGGAAATTCCAAATGTTAATACTTTAGCAAACACGACGATTATATGTTTTGATATCAAGAAAACAGCAGGTATATCTATTATGAAACAGACATTTAACCTTACTTTTATAACCCTCATACTTTATTTTCGATGTTATTTTATCAAAATGGCTCTGAGTTAAGTTTTCCCAAGCATTTGTTTCTCTAAACATTGCAAACAACTGCAGAATCACCTTTTATATCCATAACCCGATTATTTATTTACTTGCGATATTTGCAGCAATAGCTCTAACTGAAACATCTTCCAGGCATATTATCTCCCCTGCACCATTCACTCTACTATTAAAAGGTGGCAGGAAAACAGTCGGATGTTAAAATATGGCATTGTTATTAAATTCTGGACACATATGCTCCATGTTTACTACCAGGGCTTATTTTCTTTCTTTTTTTATGTGGAAATTTTTATATTATGGCTGAATAAGTAAATAAATATATAACTGTTTCCTCTTCAGTGTGAGCAAAATAAAACAAAATGTAAAAAGAAGTGCCTGTCTTCTTGACCTGACCTTATTCTACAACAGATTGAATACCTGATCAGAATTGGTAGAATAAGGCTGTTTGAAAATTCAGAACGTATTTGATATGCTTTAATACTTCTTTGGGCAATATCAAATTGAATGAGACAAAATAATGATAAATTATGATGGCTGCCACAAAATTAGTTGTTCCATTAACATGTTTTAAAAAGCTTTCTTGCAATCACCAACCGCCCTTCCCCTAATGTTAATGTTACGAAGATATTGATAAACACTGTTGACAGTTTGTGTGTGTGTGTGTGTGTGTGGGGGGGGGGTGTTGAGTGTGTGTATATATATTACTATATATATTATATGTGCGTGTGTGTGTGTGTGTATGTGTATGTGTGTGTGTGTGCGTGCGTGTGTGTGTGTGTGTGTGCGTGTGTGTGTGTGTGTGTGTGTGTGTGTGTGTGTGTGTGTGTGTGTGTGTGTGTGTGTGTGTGTGTTCGTGTTATTACAGTTCTTCAAGATGTTAGATAACATCGTCGCTTTTTACGACCTCGTTTAACGGAGAAAAGTATACACCATCATCACGGATAAAAACAGAGCATTTTAGAAGAGTAGAAAAAAGGCCAGCAACGAAATTGTCACCAAGCAGGCTGATTGATTGTCGAAATCTGGTCCATGGCTGTGTGCTGCCTCAACTCTTCCTGGGTCACCTGCAAGAGAAAGAGAAGCATTTTGTTTGCTCTGTCAACTACCTTGTAAACGCCGGTCATAATTGTAATTAGTTAAAGAGACCAAAAAGCAATGTACTCACGTTAAAATGACGAACACGGAACGAATAACAGCGACGTTTCGACCTAAGGGTCTTCTTCAGGCACGGTACGTGAGTTTCCTCTTTCGTTCCCATTCATCCCCCCCTCCCCACACACACACACACACACACACATTTTGTTTGGTCTACAGACCTCAAAACTGCCGCTTTTCAACTCTAACTTTTTCTTGCCTGTGTTATTGTTGGCTTCCCCTCGAGTAGCTTCCCTTGCTTCTCTGTCTTTGTCATTTGTTGGTTTGTGCAGTGCAGTTGTTTTGTCAGTTATTCTCCTCTTTATCTGTTCTATCGTCTTTCGTCTTCTTTTTTGTGTGTGTACTATTGTGTTTTTGTGCCTGAAGAAGACCCTTAGGTCGAAACGTCGCTGTTATTCGTTCCGTGTTCGTCATTTTAACGTGAGTACATTGCTTTTTGGTCTCTTTATTGTTCCCTCTCATGTGCAGTCGCCATTGTTTAATTACTTTTGTAATTAGTTAGTTTTCCTGATCAAAGTCATTCAGCAAAATCACGGCGGGGGGGGGGGGGGGGGTTAAGGAGGGTAGGATCATGCTTTTGACACTTGTACTGGTAGGAATGATGTAACACAAGAAATACGTGAGATAGCTAGACCAAACAACCTGTTATTGATAGATAGCTAGACCAAACAACCTGTTATTGATAGATAGCTAGACCAAACAACCTGTTATTGATAGATAGCTAGACCAAACAACCTGTTATTGATAGATAGCTAGACCAAACAACCTGTTATTGATAGATAGCTAGACCAAACAACCTGTTATTGATAGATAGCTAGACCAAACAACCTGTTATTGATAGATAATCGATTTGACTTTCTCCTCGCATGTAAAAGTTGCAAACTTGTGCCTTACCTGAATATTCGTCTCTTTTTGAATTGGTATCTTACGTTATTGATAGGTCGATGTTGGGGTACCCTTAATTGGTTTGTGGTCACGTGATCCCTACCAGAGAAATCATGTTTCCGAAATGTGTGCCAGAAAGCCAAATTGAATACCTTTAATGGATTATTTGGGGAAGTTTAGATTGGGAGTATTCAGGTAGAAATAGAGACAAAAATGTAGTTGTTTATTAACTGTACTCTAACGTCGGAGAAGTGAATGTCATTATACCACATATACGGCCAGTCTGAGCCTTGTTACACTGATTTACAGTAAAACCCCATTTGTAAGACCCCACATTTTACATGGGTGGGACTCTCTTGGGATGAAAAAAGAGGAAATCCCTTTTCTAGGGGGGTTCGAATTTTGTTTATATGGTACATTAAAATCTGTGCAATCTGGTGCATTCTGAGACTAAAATTCAGCTCGTTTGGATCAGGTAAAAAAGACATTCTCCTCACCCCCCCCCCCAAAAAAAAAAACCACCCAAAACCCCCATCAACCAAACAAAAAACACACTTTCACACACCAATGGTCACATTGTAATGGTGCATACGTACGTAATGAACCATGTATCCATAATCCAATACTGGCAATAGTATGATTCAAGGCATTGAAGCTCAAAATTACTATTAGTTATCAGGAGTTTTAAGTCAGCACAATTTAACTCTCAAGCCTCCAGTGTTCTGTTCCATCTTCACTTCTCTACATATCATTCAGTCAACAAGTTAGAGATACTGTGATGAAATGGGACGCAGAAAAATAGATAATTCCAGCGGAATTCGTAAGTTCGCGGAAAAGTCCCACCTCTGAATTTAAGACTTCACCCTTTTTAACATCTTGATTTTTCAGATTATCTGTTCATAAAATATGTAAATTTACCCCTTAGGAAGTCTCAAAAGGGGGCAGGAGGGGGGGTCCACGATACTACCCGCTCAATCCCTCACCACCTTCATTACTTGAGGTAACACGGACGAGTGTGATCATGTTTTGAGAGAACCGTTAACAAAAACTTTGAAAAGGAGTCTGACATACCGGTCAAATTGTCTCCCCTGGACCAGTCCAGTTTTCACATTTCCTTTAATTGAGGTTTTAAACTTGAATGGCCGATATGTGTCCCATCCTCCTTGCAACATTACTTTTCTCCCCAAAGAACACTAGTTGAAGCAGAATCCACCAAAAAGAACTCAGAGGTCATTTACCTATGTAGGGTCAATAAATACTTTGTCATGCTTACTTTTATATTCCAAAGCACAGTCGGTGGTGTTGATGACCTTGTAAAAAGGAATAACCCTGCAGGAGTATCGTCCAGAATGCATTTCTGTTGCAGAATTGATGCGCAACATTACGACATTGGTGATGTTGCTGCTGTCAACAGTGTAGCCCGGCTCTACCTTGCAGTCTGGGTGGCGAGTGTGTACATCCCATTTGCAAAATAGCACCTTAACTGCAAACACCAGAATTTCAGATGTATCTTTTCAATGTACTTGATGATTTCATATGGGCAATAAACACGCCTGATACATTGAAACGGAGTATCGGTTGGTCCTAGGTTGTTATAGGTTGAATTTATGAGACCATCATACAAAGGGATTAGGATATACACATAGAATGCAAGCTATGCAAACGGTCATCCTTTTACTAAACGTTTTTCGGATAATATACTTTAATCTACTGTTAATGTAATCCAATCTGAGCTGAACAGTTTCAGGTTAGGTTTAAACTTGGTATACAATTATTTCCAAGGTTAATGTTAATAAGTGATAATCTGGGATAAAAAGAAAGATACTCGATTTCTATTTTTTCAGATATAAAAACACACTCTTAAGCTTTTCATTAAAAACATTCTTTTGAAAACGCTTTGAGAAAGATAACGTCAAAATTAAGTACATACCGGGTTCTGTTGTTTTGTTATTAAAACGGTATATGTAGAAAATGTCCCTGGAAATTTGGAGGTCCACGTTGTACACACATCTTACAAATGCGGATTGGCCAGTGACAACCATTGCAGGAGTTGTGTCACAGAAGATCCTTGATCCTGAATTAAACAAGAAACAAGTCGCAAGAGGCGACATTAATACATTCAGTCAATCTGCCGAACTCATAGCATGAAACTGAAAGCACTAC
>NC_090252.1:4839233-4854233 GCF_037325665.1 Littorina saxatilis | reverse complement strand
TACTGTGAACCTACCAATACATGCATGTAACCTTTTCTGAATAAAAAGAATTGTGAGAAAAAAAATTGAAATGTTACTATCATTTTCAAAATACTATAAACTTGTTCAGTCACAACAATCATGCGGTGACATTTGACTATCCCTGCCAATTCAACCTTGTCCCACTTACCTGTGCGACTGCTTCACACGACTTGCCTTGAAAGAATTAATTCAGCGGATACTGGCTTTGTAGTATAGACACAACAGGCGCCAGACTTTTATATCCAATATCCACCCAATCTCAGCGATTCACACCGCAAATACTTACAACTACTGTATTTAAATTACTCATTACTAATCCGTATGAAGCATTGCATCTTAATTAGTATGACTGGCTGTGTTATGCTCCAATACAAGAAAGACAGTAATGTTTTCCAATGTAGACACTGAATAGCTGCTTATCATAGGTTTGATAGCTTGTTTGAAACAGTTAACCCTGCTTGATGCTAGTGTTATCTGCTATATGCGTGTGCATCTGTAATTCGTAAACACTGTCAGCTGTACACACACAGAAAGAGACTAAGACAGAGACTCGATCGACGACAGACTGACTCACATACAGACATACAGACATACAGACAGACAGACAATCAGACAGACAGACAGATAGACAGACTGACGGACAAATACAAAACCATGGCGACACAAAAATCAGAACAACAATTGGATTTAACAAATGATGCAGACTCGATCGAAGTAGAGTTTTCCTTGTTCCTGCCGTGTACAGTTGTTCAATGTATTGCATGGAAAATGCATACAACTGTTTCTTCAGTTAAAAGGTAATTATAAGTAAGTGAGCCCGGAAGAGGGACATCCTGCGCTGTGTTGATACTGGATAAACGTTCGATTTAGACACACACACTCACTCAAACCATTGTTTTATCTCCGTACCTACACTCATGCTGTTTAAATCAGCGTCCAGAAAAATCATTTTAATGGCGTTCATAATATATTTCTGCCTGTATTGGCAATTCCTAACAAGCTTTACAAATGCAGATAATAATCGTGGAAGCGTTGAACAAAACTGTGAGTTGATTTATTTTGTGATTAATGTTTTCCTTGATGTGTTTAATACTTATGTTATTCGTTTCCTTTGGTATGTTTATTGATTTGCAAAAGTGATGCATGCTTACCTGCTGGGCGTACAGGTTGATTTTTGGCTGCACGGTAAATTCTGCTCTCTCTCTCTCTCTCTCTCTCTCTGTCTCTCTCTCTCTCTCTCTCTCTCTCTCTCTCTCTCTCTCTCTCTCTCTCTCTCTCTCTCTCTCTCTCTCTCTCTCTCTCTCTTCAACATCGAGGCAAAAACGGCAACATCTATTATCTGGATTTCCAACATTGAAAATACGAAATCAAGATGTTACTAAAGTGGATAGCCATAAAGTCTTAGGAATAACCATTGACAATAACTTGGATTCCTGATATAATTAAATTACAAATCAATGAAACATCATTAAATATTTTAAAAACATAACATGCTGTTTATCTTGCAAAACTTGTCAGAAATATCATTAAGCAGCTGATAAAATATCAGTACTCTCTGATTGTATTGAACAACATGATTCCATGTAATAATCGAAGAACATTGTTATACAAACAAATATTGTTTTGTTATTTATCCTACATACGTGAGAGAGACACCCGTGAGATAATAATCGCTCAAATCACACGTGTTTATATCATGTAAATGAAGTCATGTCAAGCAAGTCTGGCAGGGACCTGTTTTTCCTCTGCTTATGATGTCAAAGTCACCGAGACACACGTCATTATACAAACAACAATTGCGCTCGCTAATTACCCTCGATGAATCTTTAGAACTAACACGTCACGCAACACTTTCAGAGTGACGTTTCTTTGCTTTGACGTAATAGATTGCACGAGGCTTTGGAAGAGATCGAGGTTCCAAAACAAGCGTCTTCAATTTAGCTGCCTCGACTGCAGGAGATTTTCAGTAAAATACACGCAAGTACAGTATGTAGGATAAACAGAATACTACATGGCTTGCTGTGTCGTACCAGATTTACACTCGTTGCTTTTTCAAATAGTGAACAGCTCGCTTTCGCTCGCAGTTCAATATCTAAAAAAAACCTCGTGTAAATCTGGTACGACACAGCAAGCCATGTAGTATTCTCTATATATAATTTTCCAGCATTGCTAATGAATAAAAATGCATCTTGAAATGTCTTATTGGTTGCTAGACATGTTAATTGTGTAATTGTAACTGCAGTTAACTTCTTTTTCTTCTTGTTATTGTGTTACCCCTCAATGGGCGAGGGCCAGATTAAAAAAAGCATGTGTACTTTGCTTATTCTGTCACCCTCAACAACAAAAAAATCAATTCAAATTCAAATTCTCTCTCTTTCTCTCTCTCGCTCTCTCTCTCTCTCTCTTTATTAAATTCCACTAGCGTCAGTATTTGACGAACATGCTGAGTTTTGCTTTCATTTACTCGTCTTTTCAAACGATAAGTAAGTCCGTTTCCCTAGGGATGTCTGCCTACTGCCTTGGTGCACGCAAGTTATCCTGTACTTACTGTTCTCTTTGTCAGCACCATTACACGTATTTGTTTCTTCGTTTCCAGGTGCTCATTTTATCTTCCCAAACATTATGAAAAATACGTTGACTGCAGAAGAAAACTCCCAGATGGTTGTTCTCTTCACAATCAACAACTTCTGCAACCATGACCCACTCAATCACACTGCGGTCACAATCAAGAAAGCGTTCGGGAATCACGACATTGTGTGCTACTTTGAGCATCCGTCAGGAAGATGTGAAGAGTATGATCAACCATACTGCGAATGTCCATCAGAAATATCAAGACTCTATCGTCTTGTGATTCCAGTGGACAGGTCCGATGCTGGCGTTTGGAAATGGTCGGCAACAAACTCGGATAAAATCAAAGATGCTGTTGTCACACTAGTCGTTACCTGTGAGTACATGTACTGTATGGGCGTGTTTGTTGTGCTTTCAATGCCCCCGTTGTTACTATTATTGTGTGTGTTTACACACCATGATGATATTCAATGCTGATATGGTCATGGGCAGGAGCAATGGAATAGTTATTCATCAATTCTTAAAGGTATCTTCACGACAGCAAACAAATCTGGATTTTTCACAAGTGTGCTAGTCCCGGCCCCCGTAGCACAGTGGTTAGCGCATTGAGCTGCGGGCCGGGAGGTCGTGGGGTCGAATCCCATCAGGGTCATGTGGCTTTTTTGGGCTACGGTCGGCTCCTACCCATAGTGGAAGTGCTATGGTTCCTATGGAAAGGCTGGGATCACACAGCCGAGTGTTATTTACTTAACGAATGCGACTTTGAGGGTGCTCAGGTTCTGTTTACCTGTCCAACACCGCAGGTGCGGCAGTTCTCGGGCCTGGTTGACGCCAGGATATATTATGATAGTAAGCGTTGAATGCTGCCCTGTCACGTAGTCTCAAACCGAAATTGGAAATTCATAGCATCATCATTATGATCATCCTCATCTCATTTAATCATCAACAAATTATACATTGTCCTTGCTCTTGTGGCCCTTCATGCCCGGAGCTCTCATGGTGACCTTGGTCTCATTGTGACTGTTCCATCCTTCCCTGAAAAGTAGTTTTGCTGTCAGGCTTCAACGTGTGACGTTCTGGGGTGTCGACGGAGGGACGTGGTGGCGGTCTGCTCTCTGGATGGGACGTTCACTCAGTTTGCTAGTGCGAAAAAAGCATCGTATGACAGTTCCTCTCAACTCCATAAACAATAATTGTACTCGTTTTTTCCAGATCCAGCAGAAATCGAAGAAATGACGTTCTGGAGCAAAGGAAATCCAGTCACTTCACCAGTCGTTCAGAATTCGTCTGTAACCATCTTGTGCTCCTGGGACAAAGGTGTCCCTGCCGTGACGTCATATCTGCGCCTCCTGGACCGTCGTGGTAACGAGCTGCAGCGCACAGACTCCTCCAATCAGAAAGAGCAGATTAACTACACTGTCAACAGCGTACAGTGTGACCACGCAGGTCTGATACTGTGCGAGACTGATGGCGGATCCTTGCAGAAGAACCGAACTTTACTGGTTGAATGTATGTATGTTGGAATGATTTGAGTATTGCGTTGGCAGACGTATTGTCTTTCAAACGTGCGCTCGACTCTCCGATCTTCGATATATCCTTCTACTCTATATCTCAGTCTCTCTCATTCTCTCTTCCTTGACATATCTTCCACTTCTTCTTGTCTCCTTAATATCCAACAACCTCACTGTACTACAACCATGCTTTTGAAGCTAAGCGTGTTTCCTCTTATTTAATGCACATATTCTAGTTATTTTCTTTTTACCTTGACTTGTATGCAC
Organism: Littorina saxatilis; assembly: GCF_037325665.1. Classification (NCBI taxonomy): domain Eukaryota; kingdom Metazoa; phylum Mollusca; class Gastropoda; order Littorinimorpha; family Littorinidae; genus Littorina; species Littorina saxatilis. Next base: position 4,849,866 of record NC_090252.1, on the reverse strand, counting down.
CTGTTTGTTTGTGGTTTGATTTGGTTCGTGATGTATTTGTTGCCGCTTGCGAAAACTCGCTCATATTTCAAACCGGTCTTGTACTTTATTTTTTCTAAAATAGTCCCACTACAGTAGCTTTTGTTAAGCCTTTGAGATGCGTTTGATAACAACCTTTTTCTATCATGTGACAGGTGCACCAAAGGTTTACAGTCCAAGCAAAGACATAATCATCTCGAGTCCAACAAAAGATCTTCGTGTGGAGTTTTCGGTTCGCAGCCACAGTGTCCACATAATGAAATGTTGCCTGAAAAAGATAAAGGAATCGCCAGGCGTTACATCAAAACATAACACCAAACAGCTCAGCTACTCTTGCAAAAGGCATGGCACCTACCTTGTTTTTGTTCACGATTGATAACTTGTCCGGAAGGGACTATTCTTACTGTCAGCATATTCTACACAGCGTAAAACTCTTCCTTTTATTTTGCCTGGTTAGTCTGGGTGTTAGCAAAATAGTATGTGCTGTTTTAATGTGGTTTGGGCTTGCAAGGGAAGTTTATCTAACACACTATAATTTCTGCTGGCCAGGAAACCAGATATTTTCTTCTTCATAATACAAAATTTAACCATACCTTTTTACCTTCATCAGCTTTAAAGATCCTTGATAGAGACTTTGTATATAGTGCTATCTTGTTTCCAAAGTGAGTCCAGCTTAATTCATCTCTACACAGATTGAGGCTACGTACTTTCGCTCTTCTTCTGTCGGTATACTGATTTCACATAACCAAAGTTTTAAATTAAAACAACAGCACAAAAAAACAAAACAAAAACCTGCACACACTTTAAAAACAACGAACAAATAAAATCGAATGTTAAAAGTTTGAACTCGTTTTCTTCACAGAAATTTGACACTGAATGGTTCTCCGCCGCATATGACGTTCTACTTGAACCTTACCAACTTGACGTCCGAGATGGCGGGATCTTGGAAACTTGATCTTTTCAACAACATCGGAGTTGGCAGTTTTGTATACAACATCAGCCTTCCACAAGGTTGGTTTTACTTGACCTATATTGTCGTTGCTTCTGAAACTTCTTCTGAACGAATCAGGTATCAATTGTTTTTATCTGTTCATATACATAAACCCATATTTAACTGTGAATGATCCCTGGCCTCTAACGTTATTCTTGAAAATAAAAATAATGCTTTGATATTCACAGGAGCCACAACAGGGGTACCGACGTGGATCAGCACTTCCGAGCCCGGCGGTTTCGAGTTTGCAAAGACGCCTTTCGGCATCACTGTGATCAGCGTCAACGTTTGCATCATTCTAGCAATAATTGGCATTGCTTTCCACCTGAGGAGCAGAGGTGTGTGGCTTCATACTTTACGCATAATGCGGGGCTCTGCTCAAAGTGTAAGGTAGCAGCCCCAAGAGAGTTTTGTTGTTCTATTTTCATTAACAACAGCCAATAAGGGGGTTTGGATCGGTAGAAAAATTATAAAAAATCACTTGTCAGTAAAAGAAGGCAAATTAACATGCGTTGCTTATCTAGGCAGCAGCAACTTCTTTTGCATATTTCTCAAAAGTACACAAAGACACATTGACTGAAGAAATATCCATACGACAAAATCTGTATGCTAAATCTGACAATACTTAAAGTGCTTTTTACTGTTAGCCTCAGATATTTGCTTTTTTTGTCTTTCTCTTTTCTTAGAAAAAATACAGTGCCGTACTTTTCTTCTATCTAGTTTTAGTCTCTTTTTTTCAGGAAGAAGATCCAACGCAATAATTACAAACTCACAGCGTATCATCCCGACACAAGCAAACCAGTTAGCAGAGAGACCATTGCCTCATGAACCCATGGTGCGTCTTGCGGACTTGGAAGCCATCATGCGAACACAACAGCTACCTCTGGCGCAGTCGGATGAACCTTTTATCAGTCATGACTACGAAGAAGTCAAAAACAATATACCTGGCGCTGAAGGAGGTAAAGTCAAAAAATAAGATTTAATTGGACATACCTCACAATTTGAGTAAATACACTCTTTGAGTGCTATATGTGAATCATGGTAGGTATATGTTTATTAAAATCTCACTGAGTATGTCTGTTTCTCTCATTTTTTGTCTCAATCTGAGCTTACCTTTCGAACAAAAGGAGGAAATATCTTCCTTTTAGTGTTTTTGTATGACCACATTTGCACTGAGATGGCCAAGAATATTATATGTTTGGTGCGTATGTTTGTAAAAAGATGTTGGGTTGTAGGGGGGGGGGGGGGGGGGGCACTCACACAGGGAAGATTTTGTTCGCTGTTGTTCATTGACATAGTCATATTCTTGGTCCACTGCCAAACGGTGTTCGAGGAAAGTACAAAGGGCAATATACACTGTAAATCCCTCTTTGTTTTAACAAGGACGGACGTTGGTATGCATATATGATATACACTTAGCAGTGCACAATTAATGGGGAAAACACAGGCTACAGCGAAGACGTAATTTTTGGCTGAATAGTTCACGCACTGCACTATTACAAATACAACAGCCTGCCACACAGAATTCGGATAATGCAAATCCACGTATTTTGTGCATACGTTCTAATGGTCTTATTTTGCGCCGTTGTAGTCCAAAATATTGACTGTTAAATCAGTCATTAGCTTCTGTCTTCATCTAAAATGCTGTATGTATGTAATGCAGGTACCCCATTGGCTGCAGCGAAGCATCCACCACACACATCTCCCATTGAAGAGGACGACACATATTTGCATCCTGTCTCGTCAGCGCTGGACGTGACTCAAAACCAGGACGAGCCTGACCTCGAAGAACACTATTCACTTCCAAGCAACACACCCGCGTACAGATCAGACAATCTTCCTCCCATGAACAATGCGCCTAGCTCTGCGACCGGGTTGAAAAGCGTTGTTAAAGCTAGAGTCGTACGTACGTAGTTCGCCGACAACTGTACGCAGATGATGGCTATATTCCGCCTGGTCATACCACCTCTGCACCTACACATGCGTCTGTTGATAAGTGTTTTATGAAAACGCTGCAGTCTGACATTGCTCTTTCATAAATGATGTAAACAAAATAAAATCTGAATGTTCCGGTAAATCCACGAAATGAGGACATTTCAAGATAAGTTGAAACAATTACGTAATACGTATTAGTACACTCTTTGACTGCAATTTATGTTCCTTATATGGTCAAACGCGTCTTTTTTAATTTCCATATAAGGTAAAAGGTGGTGTAAAGCTGTGGAAAAACCCAGGAAACCATTGTGGAAATATCTGAGCATGCGCTTTGAAGAGCTAAAACGTTGTGTAAATATCTGATCATGCGCACTCGTGGTGAAAACTAGTCAAAATTCACAGTACGTCTAATTTTAGCTGCGCACGAATCTTCCAACGCTTGTCTTGGAAACAACAATGGCGCTTCAAGGAAAAGGAGATTTTTCACCGGTTCGAAACAAACTTAATCTCCAGTCCAGTAACATTGGAATAATTTCATACCACCTATATTTATCATCATGGATCTGGAAAGGATATTGCTTAAATTGCGTCCACTTACAACTATAATGCACCTAAGAAATGAAACCTTGAACGCTGTGACATTTCTGTTGGCTGCAGAGTGTTTCTGCTTGTGAGATCTAAAAGCGACAAGCAATAATGATTGTGAACGTTAAAGAATGAACGATAACGACAATTCCTACAACAGGCACTTACTTTCTGTAGCCTTATGACTTGGAATAATAGGCCTTGAAAAGTAGGATATGCGCCGAAATGGCTCTCGATCTGCTGGCCGATGTGAATGCGTGATGTATTGTGTAAAAACATTCCATCTCACACGGCATAAAGAAATCCCTGCGCCTTGAATATGTGCGCGATATAAATTGCATAAAAAAATTTAAAAAAATAAAAATAATTAAAAAATCCCTGCGCTTAGAACTGTACCCACGGAATACGCGCGATATAAGCCTCATATTGATTGATTGATTGATTGATACGTGCTGCAAGAACATTTCTTTTTATTTTACGCGCATGTGTGTCTGTGTGTGTGTGTGTGTGTGTGTGTGTGTGTGTGTGTGTGTGTGTGTGTGTGTGTGTGTGTGTGAGAGAGAGAGAGAGAGAGAGCGTGTGTGTGAGACAGTGTCTATGTGTGTGTGTGTAAGGGAGATGGTGAAGGTGTGTGAGGGTTTGGCAAGGGTTGGAAAGTTGTTGATAGTAGCTTGTAGACATGTATTTTAAGATTCTTTATGACCTCGTCAGCCTGAGTTTTTTAACTATACTATATTACTTATAGTGATGTGTTTGTGTATTCCTTTACTCAATAAAAAGTTATTGTTCTGAATAGACAAAATTACATGAAACTCCACTTATCATAACCCATTCACAAGCACACATTCGCCACTTGTATTTATCATTTTGGGTCAAATTTATTCAAATGAGTGCATTATATACAGGTCTATTGGTAAATTTCCTGATGGGAGGGAGGGGGGGAGCTGCTGCCAAGCGAGAGCATCACTCATATTTACAATTTTAAGAAACACACTGTTCATGGAGCACCAGATTAATCAATTACAAAAACACTCAGTGAGCAAGCAGGAGTAATGAACAAACCAAGAAGACGAAACAAAACAACAAGTCGCGTAAGGCGAAAATACAATATTTAGTCAAGTAGCTGCCATTTTTCAGCAAGACCGTATACTCGTAGCATCGTCAGTCCACCGCTCATGGCAAAGGCAGTGAAATTGACAAGAAGAGCGGGGTAGTAGTTGCGCTAAGAAGGATAGCACGCTTTTCTGTACCTCTCTTTGTTTTAACTTTCTGAGCGTGTTTTTAATCCAAACATATCATATCTATATGTTTTTGGAATCAGGAACCGACAAGGAATAAGATGAAAGTGTTTTTAAATTGATTTCGACAATTTAATTTTGATAATAATTTTTATATATTTAATTTTCAGAGCTTGTTTTTAATCCAAATATAACATATTTATATGTTTTTGGAATCAGCAAATGATGGAGAATAAGATAAACGTAAATTTGGATCGTTTTGAAATTTTTTTTTTTTTTTTTACAATTTTCAGATTTTTAATGACCAAAGTCATTAATTAATTTTTAAGCCACCAAGCTGAAATGCAATACCGAAGTCCGGACTTCGTCGAAGATTACTTGACCAAAATTTCAACCAATTTGGTTGAAAAATGAGGGCGTGACAGTGCCGCCTCAACTTTCACGAAAAGCCGGATATGACGTCATCAAAGACATTTATCAAAAAAATGAAAAAAACGTTCGGGGATTTCATACCCAGGAACTCTCATGTCAAATTTCATAAAGATCGGTCCAGTAGTTTAGTCTGAATCGCTCTACACACACACACACACAGACAGACAGACAGACAGACAGACAGACGCACATACACCACGACCCTCGTTTCGATTCCCCCTCGATGTTAAAATATTTAGTCAAAACTTGACTAAATATAAAAACCAGACAAGCAAACAAACACAACACACACACGAATAAACAAATCACTGTTCTAGTAGAGTGCCATAATCTCACATGCTTGCTCAGCTCAGCTACAAACATAATAATTATAATGGTTGAGAGTAAGAACACATGATGATGATGATGATGATGATGATGATGATGATGATGATGATGATGATGATGATGATGATGACATGCACATGCATTATAGACATAGGACAAAATAAACACGTCAAGTAGTGTGACACATCACTTCAAACACAATACCACAAAAACTATCTAAAAAATATATATGCAGGTATAATGTGTCAAATAGTAGATGATTTCATGGTCATATGTCGCCGCTGCGTTCCATGGCACACCGTTGCTAGTGATTGGCGTACAATGTCTTCAATGTAACTTTGAACAGTTTAAGAACTGAAACCAACTGTTCAACAACCCATACAAACTTGACAGAGTTATTTGCTTTCATTCCATCAGAATAATGTGTTTGCAGACGACGAAAAAAGATTAAAGGCACAGTAGGCCTCCCGCAAACGATCACAGATACTGTCAGGCTTTTACACCAAACACCCTTCCATTTGAACGCTCACCAAACGGGAACATCCTAGGTGCCCTAGGTAAAGAGCGAGCAATTTTTAAAGAATTAATGTTGCGGATTGCCTCAGAGACAATCGGACCGTGGTGCGTTTTGGCGCTGGACCTAACTTTTAAAATCTAAATAATAAATTGACAGCTTGTTACACAAACATTCTTAAATCATAAAATAATTCTGTTTTCATCAAGACAAGATCAGTACAATTCGAAGTTTTGAAAGTTTGAAAAAAGAAAAGCCCGGAAGCAGGGTCACGCACGGCAGTGGTTCTAGTAGCAGACGACGGTGTATGCCTATCGCCTCTGAACAGTCAAAAGCCATCGCTAGAGTTCTTGTGAACCACAGCCGTTTGTTTCGTGCATAGTCAGAGGTGCATAATAATGTGCTATTGCAGATAAGCTCACATGGAGTCGCATTCAAATTACTAACTGACGACTACATTGTGAAAAAGGGAAACTGGATCACACGGGTTCGCGGTGGCTCAGGGGTAAGATAAACCACGCAAAAATAATTTCTTTGAAAATTGCTCGCTCTTTACGGAGGGCACCTAGGATGTTCTCAAGCGGTGATTGTTTAAATGAAAGGGTGTTTGTACTGTGTGTAAAAAACCTGACAGTTTCTGTGATGGTTTACGGGAGGCTTACTGTGCCTTTTAAGGAAGTCAATAACTAAGAAAAATTACAGGAACAAGAACAGCAACTACAACTATAGTATTTATTTGTGTTGAAAACAAATGCAACAGAAAAATAACCGTGCCGGATTGAAACCGAAAACAAGAGCGGTTGCTTTATTCCAATTACTTCCTTTCGTGCAAACAGATATAGGCTCTTGTATCATTAACTGAGTGCATTAATGCCCTGGTGTCAAGTGCGTCAGGTACTGAGAGAGATTTTGAGACAAGGATGAACCTACAAGCTTGTAGCTTCCTCTAACACTGACACGTGTACTTTTCATCACCAGTTGAAAGAAAAACAACCACTGTATAGTCCAAACATGAGTCTCAAACAATCTACAAGCCAATTGATATTTCTGCTGCTGGTCTGCAAACCAAATTGGTGTGGAGGAATATCATGTGAGTATACACTCCATGTTTGCAAGAACGAGCATGGCTGGAGGTTTTGTGAATTATACCAAAAGAAACACATGCGATGGTAGAGCCTATTCTTGTCCATATGGCAGGAACAACATTTGCAGAGTATAGCTAGCAGCCTGGGCCGAGGTGTACGAACCAAAAGTGGGTGCCATCCAAACGGGAGAGAACAAACACATCTCAATTTCAACCAATCCAACGACGGGCGCAGTGGCGTGGTGGTAAGACGTCGGCCTCCTAATCGGGAGGTCGTCAGTTCGAACCCCGGTCGCTGCCGCCTGGTGGGTTAAGAGTGAAGATTTTTCCGATCTACCAGGTCAACTTATGTGCAGACCTGCTAAATGGCGGGGTAAAAACGGTCATACACGTACAATTCCACTCGTGCAAAAACACGAGTGTACGTGGGAGTTTCAGCCCACGAGCGCAGAAGAAGAACCAATCCAACATCGCGTCTGGCTCGCGGCCGGTAGGTAACTTTCTGGTGTACCTCAGTCCCGGACAGCAAGTGACAGTTACTTTGCTTTCAGTAAAGCACTAGGGTACATATACTGTTCAAAAAAAGAAACGCATAGCTTGTAATATTTGGTTAATTTAGTTATATGGCTACAAGGATATCCACCAAACTGCAGAAAATGTTTATCTGGTCGTCGATCTTTCGTCCATTGCCACAAGTGAGCTCTGCACGTGACGCATGCGTTATCAGTGGCTACAATGTCAAAATTGCTCATTTGGCATGACCACTCGTCATGCTTCAGTGTAATCTCGTGAAACTCGGGGAATATTGAGCTCTCACCATGTCTTCCAAAACCCATAAAAGCGGATTGTTCGCCACAAAGAAATCAGACGACAATTCAGCGACGAAAGATGGCCCGATTGAGCAGAGAAGACCGCCAAATTGCATTGGGTCGTTTACAAGCAGGCCAAAGTCAAAGTGCAATCGCCAGGCACTTCCACGTGTCCCAGAGCACCATCAGTAGACTGTGGGTCAGGTTTCAAGCCACTGGCTCCGTTGCTGACTTGCCACGAGCGGGAAGACCAAGGGCGACAACTGCTGTTCACGACCGCTTCATACGGCTCCGCCACCTCCGGAATCGTTTCCTGTCGGCCTCATCTTCTGTCCAGGCTCTCCCCGGGCCACACCGATTATCGGACCAGACCGTGCGGAACCGCCTGCATGAAGCTGGTTTGAGAGCTCGCAGACCTCACAGAGGAGCTGTCCTCACCCGCCGCCATCGCCAGAACCGAGTGCAGTGGGGCAACCAGCACCTTCGCTGGACCGTCCGGAATCACTGGAGACACGTGTGGTTCAGCGACGAGTCCTACTTCCTGCTCCAGCGACATGATGGTCGGAGGAGGGTCTACCGGAGAGTAAACGAACGTTACGCGCCCAACTGTGTGGATGAGGCACCCGTTCATGGTGGTGGAGGCGTCATGGTGTGGGGGGCGATCAATACCGCTGGAAGGAGCACCCTGGTGCACGTCCAAGGGCGCATAACTGCCCAGCGATACGTGGAGGAAATTCTGCGCCCACACGCCCTTCCTCTTCTGGCTGACCAGGATGCCATATTCCAGCAGGACAACGCTCGCCCGCACACAGCACGACTCACCACCCAGTTCCTCACCGACCACCATGTCCAGGTGCTTCCCTGGCCATCCATGTCGCCAGACATGAACCCGATAGAACACCTCTGGGATGAATTGGACAGACGTGTGCGCAGGCGAGAAGAAGCGCCGGCAAATCACCGCGATCTATTGCAGGCACTTCAGGAGGAGTGGGACACCATCCCACAGCAAGATATCCGGCATCTGATCCAGTCCATGCCCAGAAGGTGCCGGGCAGTTGTTGCTGCTCAAGGCAGTCACACCCCTACTGACTTGACAGCCTCGGCACCCAATCGTATTGATTGACTGATTGATTTGAAGATGCAAATGAACTGTGTGTGCATTCAACTGTGTCCATACCAAATTTCAAACAAATAATCTAAATATTGGATTTTCTGTTAATTTTTTCGAAAAATAAAACATTTGGCAAGTAGCAACTATGCGTTTCTTTTTTTGAACAGTATATTTTATTTTGATGGAATAAAAAGGGTTTTTTAAACCCAAGTATGGTAGGTTATTAGAACGTTTAATGTATGACACACAGGAAAACAATTATGTTACAGATAATGGACTTATCTAAAAAGAAATGTCAAAATAACTCGATTGCAAGATGCTGGCGAGGCAATGGGTCGACGTACTGTAAATGTAGCGTTTTGTTTGGTAATAAATTAAACGTCCCAATAATTTTCATTTGTCATTTTTCATTTTCATTACTTTATTGTCCCATCGCTGGGAAATTCGGGTCGCTTCCTCCCAGTGGAAAGCTAGCAGCAACGGAGTCGCGCAACCCAGGTGTCTGCGTGTTTAGGTGTATTCAGGCACCTGCACTTATGGCAGAATGACCAAGGTCTTTTACGTGCCATTGTGATGACACGGGGGTGGGACATGGCTTCCGTCTCTGGGTCTGCACATAAAGTTGACCCGTGTCCGTCCCGGCCCGAATTCGAACCTGCGACCTTCCGATCACAAGTCCATAACCCACCATACCTGTTTTTGATTCTGAATTTTGAAACAATAGCAATCTAGATCTGTTGTTGGATTTTTGATGGAATATCATTGATGAACCTTGCCTCGATTCAAAATGACAGGCTTTATTGCCACGTTGAAAAAATATAAGCAACTGTATTGCTATTCTGACCAAATCCAACGCGAACAAGGAGCAGAAAAAGTCAATGTTTTTGTTCATATGAATTTGTCAGTAATTTAAGGCCTGCGCGTTCGTTATTTGTTAATTAACTATTTTAACTATTTTGTTATCTATATCACAACGCATTTTAATACTGAGCAGGAAGAGTCCGTAATGTCTTTGTTTATATGTATGTACACGTACGTCATAAGTTATAACCTATTTTCGAAATGTAAGTGTACAGTTGAATACAGAACATGTTACTTATTTATGATTAGTAAACCCATATTTGATTTGTATTGCAGGTTTTCAGTTCCCTGACATACCTCATGAGATTATCATCCCAGAAAACACTACGAGAGAAATGAATGTAACGTTTAATTTTACCTGCCATTCTGCAAACGCAAAACTCAAATACGTCAGTGTAAACAGACGTACAATTGAAGGAATTCCGAATAGACAGAATCTCTGCAGAATCTTGCATACAAACGGAGAGTGTGATCCCTCTGTGAATGAACCTTGCAAATGCAACGAGTTTACATACACAATTTTCCAAAATATCTCTGGTCCTAGCGAGGAAATCTGGCGAATTGAAGCAGAGCTGAAAAACGGCACATCGTTTCGACAGAATTTGACGTTTTATTTCCGAGGTAACTAACTCTCTCTCTGTCTCTGTCTCTCTCTCTCTCTTTCTCTGTCCCTCTCTCTCTGTCTCTCTCTGTCTCTCTCTCTCTCTCTCTCTCTCTCTCTCTCTCTC